>NW_024097707.1:0-270883 GCF_016545835.1 Crotalus tigris
ATTTGTATATCTGCCCATCTTCCACAAAGGGGACTCTGGGTGGTACACATTAATAAATAGGCTCAATCACCTGAAAAGGACTGTAGGGCAGCAGTCTGCAGATGCAGTAAGAGCAGAAAAGTACTGGCACTTTGCCATCCTTATTTCCACAGGGTAGGCCTTAATAGTGGCTCTAATCTGTGTTTGGTTGAGTTGGTTCTTTTTTGAATGCCAGCAACACTCTAGACATCTCTTTTCCTATTTCATCCCCCTCAGTTTCTCTGTAATCATGGTGAGTGCCAGGACCCCCAAGAGAAGAGTGATATGGATGTGAGTTGAACCAAGGGTTCGGTTGCCTCCTTATTCAAGGCATCAGAGGCACCATATGGCAGACTTGCAGAGACAACCGCCAGGTCTCTTGAATGATGTGGGATATGCCCAGGATTGTCATGGAAGCCATGAAATCCTGAGTCACTCCAGGCTCTATTCACAGGAAAGGAAGATTAAAGTCCTCCAAAACCATTAATCTAGGGAACTCCATTACTAACTCAGAAATGGTATCAAGGAGTTCAGGTAAGGATGTTACTGTGCAGCAGGGAGACTAGTATAGAAACCATCTAACTGATTCCTTTAAGCCCAACTTATGAAATAGGCTCTCACAACCTGAGACTTTCGGAGCAGGACCCCTGAAAGCCCCTGAAGGTGCCAAGAATTGCCTAGTAAAAGAGTGAATTCTGGAAAATTGTTCAGATAAATGTATATATGTTGTGGAGGATCTTGGCCATTTGAAAATGAGTTTTGTTCTATGAAAATCACAAAAGTCTCTCAGGCATTCACAAAACTACTAATAAAATGATTCCTATGTTATGACAGCAACATTAAAAACCACAAAACACAATTATTATGTAGGGAAGAAGTGAAACCCAGACTTGATATACTGGTATACGACATGAGTTCTTTAAAAATAGAGTGCAATCCGTCTAAAGAAAAAAAAAATCATTATTTACTTCTACAGTATCCCCAATTTTTGTCAAGAATCAAGAGCAGCATTCTGAGCAAGTCCCTTTTTTAACTTTAAGTGTTCTTTGCTTATACGATAGCTTTATGGAGCAACAGAGACAAGAATATTTAACTATCCATTAGGCTGACAAATGAGTGAACACTGTAAAAAGATGGGCTGCCTCAGCTAAACTCTTAATTTTGCTAAATTAGAGAATTAATGTCACCTTTTCTTCTAAAATAAATGATTCAATCAGATATTTTTTCTCTGTGCCTAATGCTTTTCAAAGAAATTATCACCTTCGAAGCTGGCTAGTGTGGAGAGAATAATTACAGACTGATCCATCATTTTCTAAGAATGAGATAACTATATCTAATGTAGGGACTGTTTGTCTTTGTTCAGGTATAAAATTACAATTATTTTAACATTAATTCTTTTAGCACTGTATTTTCTTTTCTCTTGAAGGTTCTTGGCTCACAAATGTAGTTGCTAATGCACTGCTAATAACAAATGTTTCTTTTGCTTCATTCACACATGTCCCTGATACTTTTTCATATTAGCTCTTTGACCTGAGTATTATGCACAGTGTCCAAGAGGTTAAACTGCCATCTTCATTTTAGCTCAATTCATTTCTTTCTGCAGAGGAAAAAATAATTTATCCAATCTGCTGGCTGAGTTAGGCAATATGATACCCATGGCATTAGTATTTCTATAGATACCTTAGTGGTCTCCAGATTCTTATTTTTATTGTCTATATGCTTGTTTTAAATAAATGGGAGAATGAAAAACTTGCTAATTACTAAGATAAGCATCAATCATCCTCATTTTTCTAAGTACCTTTCTGAGCACTATAAAAATAAATGCTAAATGAAGATTAACTTGTAAGAGGAGCAACAGACGTTTGGGCAGCAACTTCAAACAATTGCCTTTTTGGGAGGCAAACATTATTAACTGAGTTGCCCCTACCTCTACCAACTGCGTTAGTGGCAGGATATTTAGCATAAAAATAAGAGTTGGAAGAAAAAAGAAGAATGGACCTGAAAACACAAATCAGAGGAAGAAGAAACATAGATTTGAAATTAATCAGCACCAATGAGATAAGAGCAAAAGAAAGATGATCATGGGAAGAGAAATGGGGTTATTGAGAAGGAGAAGGGGTAGGAGATGGATGACTAAAATGAGCAAGAATCAATGGAATATGAAGAGAAGATATGGTCACCAAAAGGAACAGAGAACAATTGAAGAGATAAAGAACCAAAGGAAATTGATCATAACAAATATAATGAGCGTTAGATGAACATGAAATATAATCAGTAGCACCAAAGTATATAATTGTACTCTGACTATTGCATATTGGAATTCAGATAGTTAGCTAGAATCATCTAAGAATAACGGAGATACTGAAATGAGAAGACCTTTTTTGCTTCCATTCCAGCAAGCAGATTCTTTCTTGTAGTTACTGTCATTGCTTCACAGGAGTTGCCAGCTTGGTGTATTATTCCTTGTTCCTGACAAGAATCTGTACATATATTCCCCAGCAGGGCATTTCAATCACTTCTACTTGAAAATACAGCTCAAATAGTTTGCCCAAGAGAAAGAAAACAGTCCCAGATTCTGCTACATTCTTCTAAAATAAAATCAGTACACAAAACTCAAGCTATTACTATAGCCGAGACCTCTTTTGGCCTAGGTTTGAAATGGAACATAAATTATGTTACATTCCTTTATTTCCCAAATCATGCTTTTTCCATGCTTCTGGAAAATATTTTTTTTAAAAAAAAGACATAATATATTATTCTTCCTCTTGATTTTACATTTATTTTTCAACAACCCACACATGGCCTATTCTGTACAGAACAGAGCATGGCTGGGGCCAGAATATGTTTATATACAATGTATATGATACGCCAAAAAGATTTTCCCTCAAAAATGCAGATGGGCATTGTTCGCATATTCTGAGAAGAGGGTAGAAGTGACCTCAAGGAGGGTAGCCCATGTGCTATCAGAGTTAGGCTTAAACAATAAGACATGTATCCCGTCTCCTAGGTATCTAGTCTAAGATGTGATTGCAAAAACTGATGATGCTCATCTGAAATGCTGATTCCTATTCATCCATCTGGTAACAAATGATACCTGAAGGCTTGACCTCCAGTATATCAAAAGTGACTTTGTGACTTAGGACTCCATTGATGTTCTTCTCAATATTTCCTAAGGGAAAAATTGAAGCATAGATATAATCAACAAAGGTTTGGGTTTTCCATCAGTGTCTCAATGGGCTGCCCTGCAGAGACTGAAAACATCTCACCATGGAAGAAAAATATAGATAACAGTGGGCTAAGTAGGTCAGCAGAGCTTTAACAAAAATACAAAAGGGTTAGGAATGTATGGCAGAGAAATGCTCACTCAACAGGATCATTGCTTAATTCTGACCTCAAAATGAGCAAAACAGACAGTTCCATTTGAATGTTTATATTTTTTTTAAAAAAAGTCATGTTTTGCTTTATATTTATATCCTACCACAAACAAAACAGTTCTTAGAGGTTTTACCTTATGAAAAGTTAAAAAACAGGAAGTTAGAGTGTTGCAAAGTAAAGAACTAAATTTCAACCCCGTTTTCATTTCAAATACATCCTTCAGTCAAAATGAATTCAACAGTCTTCCTTAACAAAAAAAAAATATGTCTATTTTTTCAGGCCTTGGCAATATGCCCCTCCAAGTATAATAGAGGTACTTCCTCTCTATTAAGTGGATCATTTAAACATTCCTGTACTTGACCGTGTCACTTACACCTGCTTTTAACTAGTCTGCAACATCTCCCTATTTCAAACATCCTTGAGTCATACCACCTTTCAGGGTGAAGCAATTTTTTTGTAGGCAATGCCACAAGCAGAGGCAGGAACTGGTCCCTGAGCAAGAACTTCTAATATATAGGCATTTCCCCAGAATTGGCTTGCAGACAAACAAGATTAAGAAAACTGAGAAAGGCTCACAGAAAAGTCATCATACCAATATAGGACGTTTGCGGGCTGGTCTGGACAGGGTTTTTTAAATTATTTTTTTATTTCATTTACATTCAACTTTAAATTAGCATTTAGGATTACTCTCCAGCCATGCATTAAATCATTCTGTCACATTCTGTCTGTAATGGTGTTTTTCAAACTTGACAATTTTAAGATATGTAGGCTTCAATTCCCAGAAGGAGGTCCACATATCTTAAAGTTGCCAAGTTTGAAAAACACAGATGTACAAATTGTGACAATAGTCAGAGGGCCTCTGTTTTGTGGGTTTTGTGTGACTCAGAGGCTTTAGGTCAAGGACAAAGCTCACCAGCAGATAAAAAATGCTGTTCCCCCTGTATTACCATTTCCTATGTCTGTGCCTCACCATTTAAACAATATGTGGCCTGCCAAATCAAAATGTATTAATAGATTTCTCACTGCAAAGTAGCATTTAGATGAGAATGCTTTGATTCTATTGCTATTCCATTTTATTGTTCCATAGTTCGTATTTATCTATATCATTGGCCATAAGATTACATTAGCAATAAATCTGTTCTGCTTCTTTCCTTAATTAGCATTCCAGAAAGATGTCTGTGTTTAACTGAATCAGTCCTTTTCAAAGGCAAGCAGCCACATCCTCTCTGCAGCTGATGCTTTTGTAAGGAAACAATATCCACTTTTTAATCACCAGTCTGAACGTATGATTGCATTTCTTGCTCTTTGCCTATAATTGCACTGTCTGCTGCAAGGTGCCTCATAGGGGACTGTGAAAAAGACACAGCTACTTGGGGAGACATATGTGTGCGCCAGCTGAAGTAACAATAAGACTTTTGATTGCAATTTTAGCGTGGTTGGAGTGATCCTAAAATGTCACTCATTCCAGGGGAGAAGACTTTTCAGCTGTTTTTAGACTAGCCAAAGTTATGACGTTATGACAAATGGATGAGCTCATTTTAGCAAGTTCACATAGCAGAGTGCCTAAGGCTTAGCAATACGGTAACTGAAATCTGAAGATGTTAGCTTTTTTTGTTCAAAGGCCTTTTTAACATCAAAAATGTTCTTACACTACAGCTTAACAATATGAAATTTAATTAAAGCTTGGAACCTCTGAGCTAATTCTTTTGGTAGGAGGGAGCGGAGAGAGAGGGAGAGACAGGGAGAGAGGGAAAGGGAGAAGAGAGAGAGAAAGAAGAGAGAGACAGAAAGAGGAGGGAGGAAATTTGATGGCATTTGGATGCATGCAGACACTGACAATCTTAGATACTTTCTCACAGGATAGTTGTGAGGGTAAATAGAGAGATGGTGAGGACCCCATCACTTAGTAACAACTAGTGTTATGTGAAGAGTCCAGTCAGTGATTAGTTTCACAAAACTTCAGCTGGGTTACTCCGTGAAAACAGATTTGCAAACAAAGCCTTCCAAAGCAGGATGAAAAGATCTGAAGTCTTCTCTACAATTTCTGAGGTAGTTTCAGGCAAACATGAGCTTAATTAGCTTTACACTTCCAAAATAGAATTGCTATTACATTCCACAAGACAACAGTGGGAAAAGAGAGAGAAACTCAGAACATTATTGGATTCTATATTAAATAAATTAAACAGTCTAATATTGCGCTCTCTATTAGGAATACAAATGGATGCCATACACAGATTCCAATTTCATTAATCGTTAACCTTTAAAAATATTCTGAATTATATTTATCACATATATGACTGCTATATATTTTTTGCTTCAAGGAATTGAGACTACACAATGAAATCTGTGAAATCAGGGAAGATTTGAAGATTTTCAAGTGGATCAATATAAAAAGTGTATGGAATTTTATTTATCAGAAGCTCCTAGTGAAGCTTAGTTGAATCAATGACTGCATTTCATTTTTAATGAGGCAAACATTTGAGTTACTTATAAGATAGGCAAGGATTCGATCCTGTTCTAATTATAGAACTATTTTCTTGATAAATATGTATGTTAAGATTTTAAGAACTACTACAGCCTATTGATTACAGAATGTTTATGGCAGTGTACTCAGCTCAGGCAAGATTTACACAGAGCTATCAGGCTTGTTACAATAACAAATTTTTCATAGACGTTCTTGCTTTAATTAGACAAGACCTATAAGCTACAGTTTTTGGATGCTGAGATAGCTGTTAATATGATTTCTTGGAAGTTTATTTGACTCAACATTGTAAAGACAAATCCATCTAGGTTTTGTGATGATTCAGTAATCATGAGCTGGAGAGTTTTCCAACTCAATTATGTGAATCTAATTTGTTCAATTTACAGCTGAAAGAATTTGATTGAATTCAATGAAATGCTCTCCTAGGGCCTTGAAATGCAAAATTGGAAGTTTGACTTTATATAAATTCAATTTTAGGTGCAGTGAAATCAAGTTGTTGAATAAGAAGGTAGGATTGGTGTTAACTAATTTCTGTGCAGCTTCCATAATGATTCATTGAGAGATGGCTAATAATAGAATTAGGATTCATGGGTTTGTTTGGAATCTGATCTTTAATTGCAATACTTCCAAATTACAGGTTTACACTTTGTGCTTCAATTTTTTCCATGCTGCATCATAATCATAACATTATCAAATATTAAATTTCTCATGCAGAACATTGACAATCATATAACACATGCAATATTAACTTTGGAAAGGGTGTCACTTAGCACGTGTCACATTTCCTTAACTGTAGCTGGCTGCCATTTTTGGCAGTGGCTAGTAGAGTAGAAACTGTCTGTTCTAGTTGGCAACAATTTTAAAGCATTTCATTTATCTTCTCATCTGTTACCTAGTCCTGCTATGTGAAAATGCCAAATAAATTTATTCATAGAAAGTACAGTATGTGTTCTATCATTGAACTATGATATTCATTACTGAGTGGCAGTTTTTAGACATGTGATGATGTTCATATCTACAGTTAACTGTAGGAAATATCTATGGAGATTCTCAATCATCCAGGTCATGGATGTCCCAAAGATGCTTTTCAAAAAAATTTCTTTGAAAACTTCTGTTTTCATCCAAAAGCCTTCAGTTCTGGCTGAATGGTGGGGAATGGCAGGATTTATATTCTTAGCAGTCATCTATCATTAGCACTCTAAAGGTTGGTTATTATCTCTCTGAGAGTCAATGAGGTCACTTGGGGGTTCATCTGTATTCTCAAGGTCATCTGAATCAGAGGGCAAATGGGTGTGAAACCTTTTTGGTACTGCTAAAAGGACTGCGTTGCAGACAGGAAATAGCTGGTGTCATCTCCCTCCACTTCTTTTGAGAAATGGCTGTTCAATTTTAATATAGATGGCCTCTTTGAGCCCTCTTTCAAACCAGCGAATAGGATTTTGCTATCTTTAATGTAGGAAATATCATAATTCCAAGGTAATCCACTGGTCTTGGTTTTCTCTGCAGTCTGGAATTTTACAAATGATGGTATTGATTAAATGTGTTTAATCACTGAAATATTAATTTATTTATGTCTTAATGATTTGTTGTACAGTGTAGGCACTTGATGGATGGTTTTATAATTACTACAGGTAGCTCAGTGAAAATATTCTAGGATTTATTCAACTGTCAAAATGAAGGTATTTGAAAATGTAATATAAAAAAAATCTAATTTACCTATAATTGCTTTTGATCTTTTATCCATTTGTGATAAACACCAATCAGTTTTGGTAGTTAACATTCAGCGTTGTATGGATTTTTCTTTTTGCAAAAAAACAACAAAAAAAAACCCACAGGGCAGATTATTTTTGAATAATAGAAAAGCTTTAAAAAAGTATAAAATTATATCTTAAAGACTTGTTTTATATAATAACACTGAAATTGTTTCTATTGTGCTTTCTGGGTTCTATCATTAATTAAGAATCTATATTGTGCCAGAATAAACATTAAAAAAATGCTTTGCCATCCACTACCTTTTATTTTAAATGATGACCCATTCAGAAAGTCATAATTTATTTTGCTAAGCTTCAATATGATTTCATTCAAGAATAAGGCCACTTATTATGTCTTGTATTTTATTAATCTAAACTTTTCCTCTCTACTTCTTGAGAGGCACATTGATTTTTATGAATTTCCTCATACAAAATTGGTAACTGAGAAATTGATTGTTCAGCACTATCTCCATATTCTTGATTTATATAGCAACAGAGGTGATTTTTACCTGTGAAAGCTATCCAAATGAACCTCACCTCACTTTACCTTACCAATACAGTTTAAAATAGCATAATAATTTATTTCCATGTTTAAATTGATGCATAAATGGACCCATATATACTGTATATATATATAGTTCATTTAAAAACTGAGCAGATGAATTTAGAAAGATTATTTGAGTAGTATCTTACTCATGGCATGTTAGTTTAGATTTTTATTTTTGTTATTGTATTTTGCTTGTTTATAAATGACACTGAATCCTGGAAGTGGGTGGTATAGAGATGTGTGTGTGTGTGTGTGTGTGTGTGTGTGTGTGTGTATGTATATTTTATTTTATTTAAAACATTTATGTAGCCTTTTAAAATCAAATCTGTGCAGCTCCCAATCAAAAGGGAACACAGCATAAAACCCATATTAAAACTATAAAATTGCTACCGGAGTCATGTCAGGAGCACCAAAGCATTTCCGGGTTGAAAAGATTGAATGGTGACATAACTGCTGCTATGGGGGAAACCCAGTAGGGGGATCCTTTCATATACTTGTTAAATTGCCTACCAAAGTGATACCCATCTATCTACTCACAGTCACCCACTTCCAAACTGCTGGGTGTGTGTGACTGGAGCTCATCCTGTCCCACAGCAGCAACTGGATCTCGAACACGAGCCTACCAATCATAAGCCCAACAACCTAACCTTGTGAGCCATAATACTCCTATAACTATATAACTAAAAACATCAAAATAATCAAAAGCAATAAAAACTTGGCACCAAATCAAACTTCTGTGCATCCACTTAATCTTATTCCAGTACTTGGGGGACAAACCAGGTCTTCAAAACTTTATGGAATGCTAAGACAATAGAGAACCACTGAACCTGAGGAGATGTACCATGGAGTGTACCATGGAGCAGGAGCTGCTATGGAATAGGCACACTTCCCAGTTCCCGTCAGATGGCAATATTTAGAGGAAGGAACTAGGAGCGTGTCCACCCTATCTCATCTGATAGGATGGATAGATATTCTTAAGGAAAGCCAGTCCTGCAGATAACCTGGCCCTGTATAATATAAGGCTTTAAATGTGATGTCCAGAAGCTTGAATTTAGGGAAAGAAACTGGAAGCAGCTCACATTCTTGGTCAGTTGAAGTTTCCAGGGAAATCTTAAGGACAGCCCTATGAAGAAGACATTGCAGTAATCCAAATAGTTATATTTGGATTACTGCATCTTGCAGATTTTGGTATTCCCTGTGGATGCTGCAACTGAATAATGCTGTTAATATAACCCATACATATCACTACGCGGTATCCTGATGAGATGAACATATATATTCAAAATCACATTATTCTTCAGCAAATGACAGTTCCTTTGCCTTTTTTCCATGAACCTAATGAGTCTTCACTTAGCTATCTTTATCTATAAAAAGATTTACAATACATGTTGTATTGTTGGTTTTAGAAATGGTCTCTCTGGTGAAAAAAACTTGGGGATGGGGATGGGAAAAACATCAAAATGGTGGCTGTAACCATGCAAACAAAGCCTTGCCCTTTTAATGTTTGTTGCATGCAAAAAGGGAGTGGGCTTTCATTGCATAATCACAATCTTGATTGTTTTGACTCACTGCTCAAATGATATCAGCATATATTTCTTCAATACCTTTTCCCTTTTGACTACTACAATAATATCTAAACCAGTGGTTCTCAACCTTTCTAATGCCACGACCCCATAATACAGTTCCCCATGTTGTGGTGACCCCCAACCACTTATTCATCACCGGGTGCCAGGGGCGTGGCCAAAGAAAAGGGGGAAAAATGGCGGACACCCTTGTTTGGCGACCCCCGTGAAATGTTCGTTCGACCCCAAATGGGGTCCCGACCCACAGGTTGAGAACCACTGATCTAAACCAACTGATTTGTTTTATTGTTGTGCATGGTTCACAGAGATAGCCTTTGTTGCCTTGCAGACTCAGCCATGGTCTTAAATTTCTTTCCATGTATTTAGTATGAATTGTATATTCATTAATTACATTTTTGTTCAATGAGCATTCCTTTTGGTATCTATCTCTTGAGGTCAAATGCCTTTACTGTGAAAAAAATGCACATACAGAGGAAAATCAATGGAATATACACTTTCAGTTTATATTTAAACAGTTTTGAGAAAAAGGAAAGGAGAAAAGAGCTGAACAGATATTGGCACTTGAACTGATTTCTCCAGACATCTGGATTGATTCAAAATGTTGGAAATGAAGGAGATGATATCATGAGGTTCTTCCTATTCCACAAGGTTGGATTGGAAATTTAATTCAGTTTTAAGAAACTATGATTCCCTTGACTACCCCTTTTTATATCTCTAGCCAACTAAGCTTTACTAAATTATTTTAGGGATTTTTAAAACTTCTTTCACCATAGAAGTGATGAGCAGATGGCTTAGTTGAACAAATTAAGTGGTTTACAGGGATTACTTAGTCTTGATTGCTTCAAACTAAGAAAAAAGAATTGATTACAAAAAGGGTGGCTGTTTTGCATAGATGCCAAATGCGAACTATTAAGCATCCATGAGATTATTATAGCTGGAAACTTGGCCTTGGGCATTTGATCAGCAGCTTTTGTTTTATGCTTCCACATAAAATGAGTCTTCAGTTACCTCTCCCTATGTCTATAGTCTCATCTCACCAAGCAAAATACTCATGTTTATTCATGAAAAAGTGAAGAACCTGTATCTTTTAAAATCAAATGATATATTTTTAAAGTAAAATTTGAATGAATAAAATTTAAAAATGTCTTATTTCACTAAGCACTTTATGCTAAAAAGTAGTAAATAATAAATAAAAAAGCTTTACATATGTACTGAGGTGAGCAATATAATAAAAAGGCATATATCACTTCTTGGGTTCTATTATTTTCAAATTCATTTGAATTTAGATTTAAGTGCTTCATTTCCTTGTGTTTAATTAGAACTTGCAGCATGTGTGTATTTGTGTGTTTATGTATATGTATGTGTGTGTGTACACACACACACACACACACACACATACTCAAACTTTAAGAGATTATACAGTAGAAAGATTAATATATACTAAGAGAGAAATGTGTTTGAGCAAGCAAATATTCTTAGAAAAGGAAGTGCTCCAAATTTGCCCACTTATCAGGAGATAGTTCCATTTTATCTGCAGAGATATAATTAGTATGAAGTCCTTGGTTTTATCTCCCAAACCTGAAGCTGTTGTCTGCAAGCTGAAAAATTATAAGAATGAAGAGATGTAATATTTATGATATCATCTTATCATATGTGGGACTGCCACAATCCACAACTAGAACATTAATTGCATAATGGCAGAGTTGGAAGACTATCTGGAACATTTATCACATCCAAGGAATGTGGCGGCACTATGTCAAATATCTATTAAGTCTGTAAAATATTTGTTTCCTGAAATAACCACGCAGAAGCCATACTGAAGCTAATATACAGTCAAAGCAATATCTTTCAATGTAATAGTCTGATAGGTAAGCAGTTTGAAACACTGCATTTACAATATATCTGCTTTGCCATGTTCATTTTATTTCACTCACATTGGCTCTGAAGAGCACTGAAACCAGTCAAACATAGTAGCTACAATGTGGTTTCTTTACCAAAGATAGACTAATATAACTAGCTCTAAGACTACTAATCATACAGTAGAAACGAATCGGAAGTTGGCATGTTGTACGATGGATAAAACCATACTTATAACATGGGGGAACATTAGAGCCCAAACATTAGGCAAGCTGAGCAGATTTTCTTATATAATAGCTATTAGAGGCAGAAAGTGGAGGGTGGGTTTGTGGGGAAAAAGCTATATATATTTTGCAGTCTGCTTTGAGCTTTCTAAGCTAGCCTGTTGCTTTTGGGTTGTATTAAACCCAGATTCAGTTGCCAGTCCAGTCAATTTATGTAGGTGAAATGGTAAGATATTAAGACAGCATTTTGGGCTGGTCCTGATGGCAGAAGGTTGTAGCTTAAATAAAAGTGCATGCTTCACAGCCAAAAGGAAGAAGCTAACCTACCGAACTGCAGACCTGATTTTTTTTACTTAATGTGCAGTTAGACACACTATTTGAAAAAAAATGGTGCACTGAACAATGTTTTTATGTAGTTGAAAACATGATGTGAATAAAAACAGGAGTTGTAGAAATATAAGAGAAATAAGTTAAAGAAATAGAAAGTGGCATTTTTGTTCCATTCTTATCTTGTTTTTTCCTTCTTTATTTCTTTATTAATTCACTTTTTTAATTTCAAAAATCTTTGGAAAGTACTTGTGGATTGGATTAGGCACTTTCTCTGCAGATGGAAGAAACGTCTGCTGTAGTTAATTTGAATTAAATAATTTATTGCTATGACTTCATAGGAAGCAATTTTGTATCTTTATCAATCAGAATTTAGCATCTCTTTAATCTTCATGGTATAAGCATACAAAAGACTGTCAGATAGTACTATTAATTTTTGAGTTTGGAAATTTGCTGAATATCTCTCAATAACAGTACATTGTATATTCTTTCTTTCCATTGTTATCATGTATTAATTTTTGGTTCTGTTGTTTTATAGTATATTACATTTATTTATATTTTTCTAATAACTGATTGATTTTTGTTATCTTTCAATACACATCGTAGCCACATAATTCTCTAGGAGTTACATGATGCAGTAAAACCCCAATGAAAAGAGATTCATAATATATGGTAAATTATAAAAATAAAACCAAACTAAAAGCAGCACAAAACACTAAACTATTAGGATTCAGTCAGTGAAACTAAATAGCTAATATAATTGTTCAAAAACAGATAAAAGAGGAGTTCAGTTTAATTGCCAACAAGATTTCTTTTAACCTGTTTCCATTTCCCAAGCCTTAGAACAAATAATTTTTTAAGATATGACTTTGGATGTACCTGGGAAAAGGGATTCTATCAAATAATTAAACCCTAAATCATAGGAAGTATTATAGATCCAAGCTTTTAAACCTAACTTGATCTTAATGGACTTATCAGTTGCATCTACTAATTAGTCAGGCTCGGGGCATTCTGCTACTTAGATACTGTGGTTCCTGTATGATCTGAGAAATTGATTACATGTCATCAGGTTGGTGTTGACTTTCAGCGACCACATGGATAGATTTTTTTCTAGAAGCACTTATTTTATCTATAACATTTCTAATACACACACAGAGATACATACAAACAAGCAAACAAAAATCACTAAGAAACAGAACTTATGCTAGCAGAAGTGGAGGTTTAGGCTTACAGGTGATCTACAAATAACAAACCAAATTAATGCAGAAAAGCAAGTGAAATTTAAACCTCTGTATCACACATTTAGTTATTTACAATGGGGTCTTTCTTATTAAAAGTGAGAACTATTTGAATTTGAAGATAATATAAAACTATTTGTAGAGTTTATTAAACACAAACACAAAGGAGATAGTGGAGCTTTCTAAGTAGTAATTAGAAGTAGCCGATGTGTGTCCAATGCTTTCTTCAGAATATTTTAAGCAGTAAATCGTGATCATGCATGTTGAACTTTCCTGTAGAGCTACAGAAAAGTACATATCAATGCTCTGTCAACAATAGTCACATTAGGACTGCAGAAATCATAGACTCTTAAAAAAAGATCCAATAATGTTTCTTTCACCATGTCCCTCTTTTTAAGAAGAAATGCACAGCTTAATTAACAGCAAGAACAAAAAAAAAGTTTTGTCTTCATCGTGTTATTTTAATATTACCAGAGCAACAAGAGAGATTGTATTTAATAGGATAAATTGGGTTCTTTTCTATATTTTATTGCTACTTACAGTAATTCATCTTTAGAGCATTAAAATATAGCTCATAGCTTACTGATCCCGTAAAGATTTCATCACACCTCAAGAAAAAGATGGTATCAGCGGTTCCGGTTCGCGGCATCCCTAGTCGCACATCGCGGCATCCCTTGTCTCCTTGTTGGCTAGTTTTCCCTCCTCCGGTAGACCCTTATGAGGGTTGAAAGTCGCCCTGGAGTGTGGGTCTTCTGTCAAGGAGGCTTTGCTCGGCTGTGGAGGAGCGGTGGCTCCTCCAGCTGTCCGAACTATCTCTGAGGGCCAACGTAGAAGATCGGCCAGTAAAATGGCCGATCACCCTGCCGCTTCAAACCTGCGTGGTGAATCCGGGTGAGACTTTTCCTTGCTACTATCTCTACTCTATTTTGTTTTTTCTGCCTGTAAGAGCCTTGTTAGAATTATTTCCCTGACTTGAAAAAGCAGCTTCTACATGTTTGGGAAGAAAGGCGTTGTATAAAAATAGAACAAAATTTTAAAGAGTATATTTTATTTCCATATTTTTGGGGGGTACAGAAATTTTTTCTTTTCTCTTTCTAAGAACTGTACTATCATCTTATGCTGGAAGATTATTTCTTTTTTCACATTATACTTTAAAAGATAGAAAAAAGAAAATGGTGTCTGGAAAAGATCTTTTTTTAACCTACTGAGGACATCTTGTGGCAAAAATGTAATACTGCAACTTCTGGTTACTCGTTGAAGATGGAATAGATCTGACCTTCAAATTATTTTTGAAGAGAAAAGATAAGCTGTGCAGCTGTGGGAATTGTGGGGGTGGATACTGCCTAACTTTTATTAAATATAGCCTGCACAAAAAAGAAAAAAGAGACTCTTTAAAATTACTTTCAAAATGGAGAAACCTCAGTTACAATTAAACTGTAAACTTATATTGGAAAAGATTTATGAGGCTACTGCAGAAATATGTGCTACAATGAAAGACTTTACTACAGAATTAAGATACAGAAATCACACTTCAAACATTCAAACTGATGTCCAGACTACATCTGACTATTCTATAAATCAAAACATACTAGAAGAGGAATCAACAGAGATAAAAGAGGAACTTATTCTATCTTATAAACTTTCCATCTGTAACTTTGAGGAACAGAAGAAGCAAAGACTGAGACTTGAAACTACAAAGCAACGATCTTTAAGGATGAGAGAAATAGATGCCTAATGCAGAGGATGGGATTCCTATCCTTTCAAAGACCACTGCAAGCAACAAAAATAGATATACTGGCTGAAAGGGAAGGTTGGCACAGAAAAAAAGCCAGAATCAGACTGAAAAGAGAAATTTTAAATTGTGTAATGTATTAAAAGGCAATCTTGGATTTATGGACTCTTTTAAGGATTAAGACTTCGAGTTAGAAGTAAGAAAAAAAATATATAGGAGGGTGATTATTAGAATAGATATTTTAAATAGATTAATAATGTACCTTTTGAAATAATAGATTTATTTTGATGAAAATTATTATGTATTGGAATTGAAAAAATGTTGATTTTTTAGATTTGGATGGTTTCAATAATTAACTGAGTGTTTTAAATTAGTAAGATGACCTTTTTGTATAATAACATAGAAGTGATAAGGTATGATAATCAATTGGATGAAATTTGAATTTTGTTTAATGAATTAAAACGATTTAAGGTTTAACATTATTTTGTTATCTTAAAGAGATTGATCGATTGTGGGATTATATATGTATAGAGTAGATTAATATTTTATTTTAATTAGGATAGCTATTGTGTAGTGGAAGAAGAAATAAATGAGATTGGTGATAAAATGAGGAATGTGAGAGATTAAGAATTAGAATATATCTGGAAGGGATAACTGAACTGATAGTTTGTTGATTTAAAGTTAAATTTGATTATGGTAATTGTAAACTGATAAAGTTTTAAAACAGGTTTAGCAGTAATAGAAATTTAAATTAGAAATGGAATATTTTAAATGTATTGTGCTATTTGAGGGAAATAGAGAGGGGACAGTGAATGTATTGAGTTGAGTTGTTTATATATGTTTTCACTTTTGAATATTTGATTACCCAAACACCACGGTGTGTCCTGAGTACCTTTTCCTAAGAATTAAAAAAACCAATAAAATGTGTTTAAAGAAAAAAGAAAAAGATGGTATCAGACTGCAGTGACCAGATTTAACATTCTTTTCCTCTCGATAAAATGGAATATTCAGTACGGTATGTAATTAATAAAAAATAAGCTGTGTGAAACACATCCATGGATAAAATATATTACTTAATGAAGTAAAACAATCATGAAGTTCCCAGAGATTTAGCAATCTAAGTGGCCAATAATTATTTTAGAAATAAATGAAACACGGGAAAAAAAAAAGAATATTCTCTTTGGGGAAAAAATGTGAGCCTGGCTATTAAGAAAACAACAAAATTGGCAAGATATCAAACTGGTACATGATTTTTTTTAAAAAAAAAATAAAACATCTCTGAGTGTGTATGAAGTATCTAAGGGCCAAAGTAATAACATAACATGTGTCTACATTTAAAGTATACTTATTTTAAAAAATGCAAATAGCAGCTAGAGAAATGACAAAGAACCAGAAAACTGTCCTAATTATAATAGGAGATGAGGAAAGGATTTTAATTATTGGTAGATTTTTGTCCAATAAAAAATAATAGCTTCAAAGTAAAGGACCGTGGCAAGAGAGAAAAGAGTTGAATTTTCTAGCCCGAGTGCCATAAAACCAGTAATGAAGGTTTAGTTTGGAGCTCTAGAAGCTGCTATTATTTGCACAGACTAAAGAATTACTAAGATAAAAGTTACATCCTATTAATGAGAGCCAGTTCAAAACAGTGGAGAAGACAAAGTTTTATGCTAGGATTGGAGAGAGAAGTATTGAAATCCTCCTCCAACCATGGAAGATCATGAAAGGAAGACCTTTTTCCATTCAGCTTGATCTCACAGCATTGCCACTGCAGGAGAAAATGGAAGGAGAAGAACCATGTATCTGCTTGAGTTCCTGAAAGAAAAGTAAATTGCAACTCTTATGAATAAACAGATCAGAGGAAATTCTGTGAAATTAGTTCTGCTATGGACAAACATCTTGTCTTTGCTGCCAGGGAAAGCTAGATAAAAGGAGAATAAGTAGTATAAAGAGGATCCGAAACTATTACTAGTTGGCAAAGGTGCCAGCAGAGACAGGAGGAATGTACTGTTCCAAGGTATTCTCTTACTGATCTTTCTAAATAGAGAGGGTGAGGATTCATCCCGGGAGTGTTTGTGTGTCAAAAATGCTGTATCAATAGGTCACCTAGGCTTTTTCTCTGAACTCTGTTTAAGAGAACAATATGAATAAGCTGTAAAATAAAGACATACATTTGCTCATAATTCCTCCTTCCTGCCAGATTAAGTGATGTCTTACAAAGCATGGAAAAACAGTAAGTAGTAGTAAGTTAAAAAGAATAAAATCAGGAGATAGAGAAAAAAAGAAAGAAAATCTAAATAATTTACTTTATATCCACAGAGTACCCCATATTTTTTCTATCCTTGCAAGCCATCTTTGCTACCACCATGTCCATTACACCCATCCATAAATTCTTAGATTGAATTATGCTTTTTAAACTTTCACCTTAATCTTATCAATGCCATATAAATCTTTTTGCAGACATTGTTGTCTGCTGATAACCTTGATGATTATTTGTTGTTTTGGTTGTTGTGATTGTCACAGCAAGAGAAAAATGAAGAATGAGATCCATGCCAGGAACAGCACAGAAAATATGTGCACGCTAGAAAGACACAAGAGTAGAAAAAGATGTGTCAAAAAGAAATCGATGCAAGCTGCTCAGCAAGGAACAGACAGGATGATTAAAGCCACTTCCAAGAAAAGAGAAGTGACATCCTTGCCGTGCTATCATAATCTGTAGGAAATAAAAGCCTCTCTTCTTGTCTGAATCCATTTTGAATGTAAACATAATATAAGATCAGAAGGTGGTGAGAAAATGGCCATGAGAAATCTCTGGCCACCAATGGAAATAGAAATATGGTCTCCCAAGATCTTATCAGCAGATTGTATCCATTACAATACAATTTATTTTAGAATATACTAAAAACTTGGATAACCACTAAATGGCAGTAGAAGGATACATAAGATGCTACATCCAGTGGCTAGCAGATGTTTTGCAGTTCAGATTGAATAGAGTCAGACTGTAAATCTGGTACAATGAACCAAGACTATTTTAATAAAATGGAAGTAATAGATATTTTTGATTATTGACTATTGTTACTCTGTTGTCTTGGTACACTGAGACCTTCTGCACCAGAGACAAAATCCTTGTGTGTCTAATCATACTCAAGCAAATGAACTATTCTATTCTGTTCTGTTCTGTTCTGTTCTCTGGGATGGGTGGATGGATGGATGGATGGATAGATGGATGGAATTATCATTCTTCATTGTTAATATTAAGAAATCACAGCATTAATTCAGCAGTAAAATTTGATTTAAAGTGAAATGGACAAATTTCAGTATAAATAATACTTTGAAAAGAGGAACCTTTACCAGAATCATATTAATATTTCATTTCAGATATAAAAAGTGTGCAATGTGGCAAGTATAATAATCAAACTGCTTCAGCATCCATACAATATAACATGATGCCATTATGAACATTTCTAAAAGGGGGAAACTAAGCTATTTTAGCCATCCAGATATATATACGCATGTATACAAACATCCATCATATTATTATCTTTTGGGATAAGGAATATAGTGCAAGTGCAAAAAAGATTAAAAAGAAATTTGCAGAATAAAATGGATGAAGAGTTGACCTTTGTAAATCATTTGTTAATTGAAAGCTCAAAACTCAAAGAGGGCTTGATTAGATTCAAATTTCTAATTCTTTGATAGCAACCTTATTAGAGCTGAGCTGAAAGATTTGATGTGAAAAAAAATTGTTCATAGCTGGGCTGTTAAAATCCAAATGAACATTAGATGGCAACCCAATTTTTCTGAAACAACTCCCCTGTTCTCTAACAGCAATCCAAATTATTGTAACCAATATATAATCCATGGAGAACTTTAGCCATGCCTCAGGCTGCTTCATTTTTGGCATAATGTGTAATGGTATATGGGAATGACTTTGGGAGAAAGGAGGAAGATCTGCAGCCAAGACAACATTTGATAAATGAATTCTGAGTCTGAAGGAGGAATGGGGGGGACATGGAGAAAAAGTGTTTCAGAAAGGCCCCTCCTTAGTTTTGGGGACAATAAAACTAAAGGAAAGGAGAGGTTCTTTCAGACTTGCAAGATTTTGTTACTCTAATCTTACAATAAACTTAGTGTAAATACTCCTGGCTAGTGATTTTTGTCTAGTTTACTTGGGCTGACACCAATCAGTGTCTCTTCTTCCTGTGTCCCAAAGTCATTTTCATATACTATTCCCAATGACATTAATTCTGCCAACATTTCATTTTTTTTGTTTAGAAATGCTTTATTGATTTTTTACAATAACAATCCTTAGTGCCTAGTGTACAGTGTGTTGCCTTGGTTCATATATTTTGAAAAAAGCAATCAATAGCAGTTAATTAACAGTCAATAATAATTGATTTTTGTAATTCCATAATTAGTATATTAATTAATAGTATATTTCTTTGGTCTTTTTTCCTCTCAAATAATATTCTCCTTCTTCAACCTTAATCAAATATAATTCTTAATATTTTCAATGCATAAATGGCTAAATATAAACATTTTTTCAAGTTTGTATAAATAATAATAATATCCACGTATGACATTATTTTTTCTTATCAACTTGTGTTGTTTTTATAAAAATCATCTTATTAGTTCACCATATATCCTATTTTCACAATTCTTATTTAAACTTTATTTTTCCTTAATATTCAAACAATTCTTATCAGTCATAATTTTATCAATATTAATTATCTAAATATCTAGATTTCCCATTTAGATACATCCCAATGTTTTCATATTTCATGCATTATAAAAAATATTATACTGCTTATCTATCTTATGACATCTACCTATAACATCTTTTCTGATCAGTTTATATTTCACTTATATTTGTAAAAGTTAATTTGTTAAATCACTATATATCCTATTTTCAAAGTTCTTATTTAAGCTTAATTTCCCCTTAATATTTCAATCATTCCTTAGTCCTAATTATCTTCAACTTAATTTACCTTTAAATTTCAAACTTTTCATTCACATCCCAATATTTTTACATTTTATATATTTTGAAATAAATATATTTATATATTTTATATATTTTGAAAAATACTATATTACTTATATCTCTTATCCCT
This sequence comes from Crotalus tigris, assembly GCF_016545835.1. Taxonomy (NCBI): domain Eukaryota; kingdom Metazoa; phylum Chordata; class Lepidosauria; order Squamata; family Viperidae; genus Crotalus; species Crotalus tigris. The sequence continues at coordinate 20,243 of NW_024097707.1, forward strand.
CTTATTGTAAGGCCCCTTTATATACAAAGTTTTCTGTTCTTTTAACCGTATGCTGTCTTCTGAGAGTTATTAAAGTTCAAGGGAACAGATTATTCTTTATTTCTGGGTGTCTTGCCAATTTCTGAGTTAGTGTTGTTAATAGTCTATGTTCTAGTTCTCCACTTAGTAGTTGTTTGTTTTCCAGTTTTTTCAGACAAAAAATATTATTATTTTTTATTATTTTTATAGTTTCATCAAAACTCTTTAACGTATAATCTTAGCAGTTGTTTTTAATTTCTAGATTTATCCAGACTGTAGTATTTTAACTTTGATTTCAATATATTTATAATATATTTCAATATTCAATTTTGCAAGATGCAAAACACTGAATTATATAAGATGGGTGAGGAGGTAAACAGAAGTACAGTTTTTTGGAAGAAGTAGATAGGCTCTTCCTGCCTGCAGATTTAACTTAATTAGCCACAGTTCTAAAGTTGTGGGAGGATAATACGAAGGGAAAGAAGCTAATCTGGGAGAGGGAACAGAAAGAATTAGCTCAGAAACCTCCAACAGTTCTCTTGTCTCTAGACTTTACCCATCAGTGTGAAGGAATATGGAGAACCTGAGAGTGCCATAAGCCTCTTCTTTCTTTTCATGTAAACTTTGATGCCTGAATGTTTCCTTTATTGTTTTCTTCTCAATATCTGACTCTTTGCAAATGGAAATATATTTTTCACTCTCTTTCTCTAACACATACTGGTACAAACATACACACTGTACATTCAGGACTTAACTTTATTTCTTTTAAGCATTTGGTCTCCTATTGCCAATATGTTTATTGCATCTTCCATATCATTGACTGATGATATCACTTTCCTAATTTTCTTTTTCACCCTATCCTTGATTTCTATAAAATTCATCAACTAATAGCAAATTCTTTGTACCACCATCTTCAAATGCTTTTTAAAATATGCACCAATGCCAGCCTGTAATCTTTAGTTCTTTCTCTCAGCAAAAAGTTATTATTTATTGCAATACCCTCATGATTAGTTTATGTTGGCAGAGCCAAAAACATTATCAGCTACACAAATTTCCAACCATTTTTTTCAGCTGTGTGTGTCTCATTTGAACTTCTAATTTTCATCCCATTCACAATAATGTGATTAATAACACTCCTTCTCCATAATAAATAACATCATTTATTTTAATCACTTTAACATCTGCATGCATTCTTAATAGAATATTTAATAGGCAGCATCTGGAAAAGAGTGATATTGATGTTTTTTCAACATCAGTATCAAGGAAATTATCTAGATCTCTTCTCATATTTTCTTTTTAAAAATCCAGTATTTAGATTCTTTATCTCCCATAATTCCTTTGCACTGAATATAGTGCAAGAATATAGCAAGCAGAAATATCTGTTTGCAATGAAACAGTTTTTTACCCCATTGCTCAGTTGATTAATTCTGAATACACACTTTCCTTATCTATAACATGTATCTCAGTCCCCAAAGACTGGAATCTATAGAATCAGCAAAGCTCCTAAATCACCTCCAAAAAATTGTTTTCTGACCTGCCTTTCCGTTTAGCAGCTAGTCCATCAATACTGCACTTGAGAATAGTAGGCAAGGGAATTTGAAACAGATTTCCTGGAACAAAAAGGCTCTGTTTTTCAGTTGCATCAATGGGCAAACTGTTTGATGATGGGACTATATTTTAATCATTATCATCAACACCATCATAATCATCATCATCTTTGGGGGGGGTGCGGAGACTTCACTGCAATAGCAAATTGCAGTGCTGAGGCAGTGCTAGAAGAGGTTTCAGTAAAATGATTGAAAGTTTCAGTGGTGTCTTAATAGGCCTTGTTTACTATTTATTGGATAAAAAATGAAAAACCGTAGAAAATTGTATTAATGAATTTTGATGATTTGTCATCAGATTTCTGTGGCACATTTTTGATGACAGACTGTGTTAAATGTGGAGCAGAAGAAGGGCCAGATCTGCTGTTCCTATTTTTTTCCAGACCTTTGAATACCTGCTGCCTGAGGAGACTGCCTCTGTTTGGCTAATGCAGGGATAGGGAACCTGTAGTCCTACATATCTTGGTGTAACCCAATTCTCCATTATCCTGGCCATTGGCAATTCTTCTGGAATGTAGAGGATTGTAGTTCAGTGGTGGGATTCAGTCAGTTTGCACCACTTCGGCAGAACCAGTAGCTATTTTTTTGTTGCTCAGGCCCAGAATGGACTTCCAGAAGCGGCAATCACACAGAGAACCGGTTGTTCACATATTTGAATTTCACCACTGTTGTAATTCAACAACATCTGGAAGGCTACAGGGTTACCACCTTTGCCTGCCTATAGAAGTGGTTATAATTAAGATCAGAAGAAAAACTTCTTCCAGATTCCCAAATGTTATTTGCAGACCAGGGGTTATTTCTAGCAGAGGGATGCATCACACAGAAGAAACCTCAAGGATGTCTAAGTGGATAATTGTGCAGTTGCACTTTATTCTGTTCATAGATATATTCTGCTGTTGTCAATGATGTCTATGTTGTTTCTCAACATGTAGGTCATGGTTGTTCCAAAAGGCCTTTTCCAAAAGGCATTTGGATCTTCTTGGCTTTTTCCTTTGAAAATATTTTGTGTCTCATCTGAGAAACTTCTTCAGTTCTAACTTAGAATTATTAAAAATGTTCTAACTATTCTAAGTTAGAATTGAAGAAGCTTCTTGGATGAAAAGTGAAATGTTTTCAAAAGAAAAAACTAAAAAGTCCTGTTGCCTTTTGGAAAAAGCACTTTGGGGACTGTTGTCATTGAGATTATTCCACTGAATTAATTGCAGCCTAGAATGATGAATTTGTCAAACTTAAAAATGTATAATTGTGAGAAAAATTATTTTTTCGTTAGGAGAATTTGGGACAAATGAAGTTCAGATCAAAAAACAGACTTTTATAAGGAAAGTGCCATCATTCCATCCTATAAGAAACATTTCCTCTTTTGATTATATAATCTTTGCTTGTACAACATATATCAGTGCCGACTCTTCTTTTGAAGAAGATTGTTCTCCCAGCTTCTGGGAGCCAATTTCTTCTTAATGGGTCCCTGTGGTACACCAACTAGGGCAGTGTGCACCTTTTGATCCTAAAGTACATATGACCCACTGAAAACCTTGGGCTACTCCAGAAGTTGCTACTAATTATTATTTTAAATGTGACCAAAGGGGAAAAATGAATAAAGATATAGAGAGTAATTATATAAATTGTATTTAATTCATTTTATTCAATTCTAGTTTAAATTCAATAAAAATGAAATAAAATTAGGGAGTTTCATATGTTGATCATGGCATCCAAGTTAAACATCCGGTCAAATTTTGGATTAGAGGCATAATTGATGTTAATATTAAAAATGAAGGTAAAATTGTTACATTAAATATTATTTCTGTCTTTTTTCTCTGTGTTAAACAAGAAGCAAAGACTTTCAGAGTACTTCTACAGGTCTTCAATTCACTCACTTCTAGTGTAAAGAACAAAGGTTAAAATATAAAATTTCCCCATTTTTATTTCTTTACTTATACATTATTGTAAATAGAAAGACTTAGCTTTTAACATGCCCATTTAATTAAAGTTTACATTTCTGTAGAAAATTTGATCCATATTATTTTGTGATCTTTCAGCTTCCCAGCAATAACTTCTTCACTGACCAAGTAAGAGAAGTGAAGGAAGTCAGCCTTTTATTGCACTATATTCACTAGCCAGGCATCCAGTAATCTGATTTTTGCTCACGGATGCAGATGACAAAGAAAACATCTAAACTGACTTTATAAAATTAAATAGACTTAAGTTCAGAGCTGAAGCCTCATCTTCAAATTTCCCCAGTCTTTACTGGCAATATGAAAAATAGATTGGGGAGATTACTATGTAGTTTAGTATAGTCTTTGACCATATAGTCTTGGCTATCATTTTCACATTTACCCCTACCTTCCAAAAAACCCTCCATCCACACTGATAAGTTTAGTATCCAGCCATAAATATATTGCCCAGTATCTCAAGAGCCTGCAAAGGCCCTAAATAAGTGTATATCACTGCTGCTTTTGTGTGTGTTTTTTAAGTTCTTCATGTCTAAGCCCACTTATTGTGGCATTAAAGGTTATCAATCAGATCCTGAGAGCTCTCACTTTATCATTTATTTCTATAGATAAGTGGCAAGTAAGAGGTTCAAAAGCATCAAATGAGATTTTTGCATAAAGAATGCAAGGTGGCTGAAGTACTTAAATATCAGCAATTATAACAATAATAGGGGATAAAATGTGTTTTTCTTGACAATCAGAGAAGACACTAATGTTCTTTTCTCTCTTCTTCAAAGGCAATTATTATTATTTTTTAGAAAAAAACTGCACACGTAAAGGATAAAATGAACACCTGCTGAATGCTTTTAGAGCAGGATGAATTTAATGAGAGTTGCAGGTGCTTAGCATCTCTCTGAGATTGGCCAGAAGACACCATAAACACTTCCACTTTGATCCCATGACATCTTTGCATCTCCATATCACAGCAAGAAGTAGGGTTGATTACTAAAACATTTAGTACTAACACCAGCATTGCCAAAGAAAAACAACCTTTTAAAAAGTTTCTATGTCTCTTGGTTTGCTTTTTACCCATGGCAGCAATCTTTTTGAAGGGCTTATCAGTGCTCATTGTGAAAAGCAGCCCTGCTCCTAGAAGACTGCATATTCTGTGAAATTGCTTTAAAAAATTTAAATGACTATTTGTGATTTGTGATTATTGTAAGTAAGACATTATCTCATTTCAATATGATAGCCAATTATAAATGGACATGTTTGTATGTCTCCTTCCTTCCTTCCTTCCTTCCTTCCTTCCTTCCTTCCTTCCTTCCTTCCTTCCTTCCTTCCTTCCTTCCTTCCTTCCTTCCTGGCAGGACATATGTGCTTTTCAAAGCTTCACTATGGGCAAAAAATCTCTCATCTTTGCATTAACCAAAGAGTTTAATGGAATCTACTGGAATGGATATAAAAGACATCAGAAATGAAGAAAAGAAACAGCTATGTACAAATGTGAGAAGGAATAATAATAAAAAGATGGTTTATTCAAAGGAGAAAATTCCGGTGTATCAGGATCACTGCGAACTTCTTCAGGGACAGTGTTTACAAATCAGTAAAATACTGGCTCAGTAGGTTATAGCACCTGACTGCAGGGGCATGCTTAAGGTGGGCTGGCATAAAAAAAGTCCAATTGTGCCTGTGACTGCACATTCAAAGTCCCACTACATTTTTTATATGTGTCATGCTCAATGCATGTGTAAGGGTGGTGGAGTTGCATGTCCATCTTAATTTTTATTGTTGTTGTTGTTGTTTTTACCTTGTCCCATGGCCACTCCTGCCTGGTTGACTTTAGCTCAGAAGCTAAACCAGGTCAGGCCTGCATAATATTTGATAAGAGATTGCCAGATAATTTCAGTGCCACAAACTAGACTGGGATTTAAAAATAAAATAAAATCCCAGGAATATGCTACTTAATACTATTATCAAGAAAAATGGCTGGATATCATAAAGTATCAGAGAATTAAGTTCCATTCAAAGAGGATTTTAATACTTCATGAAATCATATATGCAGAAAATTTATTTCACATTTATCCTACAGGGCGTTACGTATGAACAAACCAAAGGGACACTGATGGGGTCTCCCATCTTGGGTGTCATTGCGGAGGAGGTCCTACAGCAGTTGGAAGCTGTGGTGATAGCCAAGTACCGCCCCAAGTTTTGGGTCCAATACATGGATGACACGTTTGCAGTTATCAAGAAACAGGATAGTGCTAGCTTCATGGACGAACTGAATTCAGTGTATCCTGACATCCGCTTTACGGCAGAAGAGGAGACCCAAGGTGCTCTTGCCTTCTTAGATGTACTGTTCATCTGTCAACCCAATGGCACACTGCATACGACCGTCTACTGCAAGCCGACCCACACTGATAGAACATTATATTACAGGAGTAACCACCCTGTGGCGCATAAGATCAGTTGAATCAGGACATTGTTCAAACATGTCAGCTCACACTGTAACACAGGTAAAGCCAGGGTTGAGGAAAGGAGCCGCATTTATCAGACCTGTAGGCGTAATGGCTATCCTGTTAAGTTCATTAGGTGATATAGCAGGCCATATGAACCTCGTGGCAGTCCACAAGCCAGCATGACAACAATACGGATTACACGAACGACTGTCCCATATATTAATGGTGTGTCTGAAGCAATGGCACGGCTGTTATCTTCCTTTAATGTAAACGTTGCCCATAGACCAGATCAGACCCTGCGTACTAGGATCATGCACCCCAAAGAGCCGCTCACCAATGATGAAAGATCTTCTGTCATATACAGAATTAAGTGTAAAAATTGCCCATGCAATTATGTTGGGGAAACAACTAAAAGGCTCAAAACCAGGATCCATGAGCATGAGTTGGCGATCAGAAGACAACAGCAATGCTCACAGGTATGGGCTCATATGGCCAGCTATGGCCATATGTTTGTTCTTGCCAACGCTGAGGCCATATCCCCTGATGCCACCAAAGGTGGCCGACTGCTCAAGGAGGCCTGGCTATCTGACGAGGACTCGATTAATTGATGCATAGACCTACTACCTGCTTACCAGATACTCAGGGGATGGGAGTGACAGTGCCGTAACTCACGACAAATGCAACCACCCCGTTCCTTGCAGGATCAGAACAGTGTGGCTGTAGATGAAACAACTGTGACCCCCAGGGAGGACAATGAATCTGTAGTGCGTCCTGAATTTAACTCTGGGATGGATGTTCAGGCTCAGTTAGAAGAAAGGGGGAAGGGGAGCAAAGAGCAAAAGCGGCTGGATAATCAGCCTCTGGGAGTTTGCACATGTGCTAAGAGAGCGACTGCGGGTAGGGGAACAGCTTGTGAACTCACCAATATGCTGATAGGTACAGGACGACCAGGAGCATTCTGGCCGATCAAGGCAAATGGACCGGTGACTCACTCAAGGAGCAGGGCGCAGAAGCAGCTGGCCATATAAGTAAACTCCCAGATCCTTTACTTTCACTCTGACGATGTCAGCAGTTTGGCCAACGAAAGCTAAGTGGTTTTATATTAAACAGTTTTGTTTATACTTTTATCCTGGTGCTTGATTTCTTTTGTTTTTCTAACATGCGTTTTTAATGCAATTAAAGACAAATATATACATATACATACATACATACATACATACATACATACAATATACATATACATTCAATAATATACAATATACAGTCCTCGAACTCCGGGAGAATTTAAAACAATAAAAGCAACTATTTACAATACTATATGTGTGTGTATGTGTGTGTGTGTGTGTGTGTGTGTGTGTGTGTGTGTGTGTATATATATATATGTGTATATATATATATATATATATATATATATATATATATATATATATATATATATGTTATTATGTTGTTAATTGCGAAGTCGTGTCCGACCCATCGCGACCCCATGGACAACGTTCCTCCAGGTCTTCCTGTCCTCTACCATCTTCTGGAGTCCATTTAAATTCACACCTACTGCTTCAGTGACTCCATCCAGCCATCTCATTCTCTGTCGTCCCCTTCTTCTATTGCCCTCAATCTTTCCCAGCATTAGGCTCTTCTCCAGTGAATCCTTCCTTCTCATTAGGTGGCCAAAGTACTTGAGTTTCAACTTCAGGATCTGGCCTTCTAAAGAGCAGTCGGGGTTGATCTCTTCTAGGACTGACCGGTTTGAACGCCTTGCAGTCCAAGGGACTCGCAGGAGTCTTCTCCAGCACCACAGTTCAAAGGCCTCAATTCTTTTGCGCTCAGCCTTTCTTATGGTCCAACTTTCACAGCCATACATTGCAACTGGGAAAATCATGGCCTGGACTATGCGCACTTTTGTTGGCAGGGTGATGTCTCTGCTTTTTAGAATGCTGTCTAGATTTGCCATAGCTTTCCTCCCCAGGAGCAAGCGTCTTTTAATTTCTTGGCTGCAGTCTCCATCTGAGGTGATCTTGGAGCCCAGAAAAATAAAATCTGTCACTACCTCCATTTCTTCCCCATCTATTTGCCAGGAATTGAGAGGGCCGGATGCCATGATTTTGGTTTTCTTAATGTTGAGTTTCAAGCCAACTTTTGCACTCTCCTTCTTCACCCGCATCAAGAGGCTCTTTAGTTCCTCTTCACTTTCTGCCATTAGAGTGGTATCATCTGCATATCTTAGGTTGTTGATATTTCTCCCGGCAATCTTAATTCCAACTTTTGATTCATCTAGCCCTGCCTTTCTCATGATGTGCTCTGCATATAAGTTAAATAGGCAGGGCGACAGTATACAGCCTTGCCGGACTCCTTTTCCAATTTTGAACCAATCAGTGGTTCCGTGTCCAGTTCTCACTGTTGCTTCTTGACCCGCATATAGGTTTCTCAAGAGACAAATAAGATGGTCTGGTACTCCCATCTCTTTAAGAACTTGCCACAATTTGTTGTGATCCACACAATCAAAGGCTTTTGCATAGTCAATGAAGCAGAAGTAGATGTTTTTCTGGAACTCCCTAGCTTTCTCCATGATCCAGCGTATGTTGGCAATTTGATCTCTAGTTCCTCTGCCTCTTCGAAATCCTGCCTGTACTTCTGGTAGTTCTCGATCCACATACTGCTGGAGTCTAGCTTGTAGGATTTTAAGCATAACTTTACTAGCATGTGAAATGAGTGCAATGGTGCGATAGTTTGAACATTCTTTGGCATTGCCTTTCTTTGGAATTGGAATGTAAACTGACCTTTTCCAATCCTGTGGCCACTGTTGAGTTTTCCAAATTTGCTGGCAAATTGAGTGTAGCACTTTTACTGCATCGTCTTTTAAGATTTTGAATAGCTCAGCTGGAATACTGTCACCTCCACTAGCTTTGTTGTTGCTCAGATTTTCTAAGGCCCATTTCACTTCACATTCTAGGATGTCTGGTTCGAGGTCAATGACCATCTCATTGTGGTTATCTGGGATGTTAAGCTCATTCTTGTATAGTTCTTCTGTGTAGTTTTGCCATCTCTTCTTAATCTCTTCTGCCTCTGTTAGGTCTCTGCCATTTTGGTCCTTTATCATGCCCATCTTTGCATGAAACGTTCCCTTCATATCTCCAATTTTCTTGAAGAGATCTCTGGTCCTCCCTATTCTGTTGTTTTCTTCTATTTCTTTGCACTGTTCATTTAAGAAGGCATTCTTATCTCTTCTAGCTACTCTCTGGAATTCTGCATTCAATTGGGTGTATCTTTCTCTTTCTCCTTTGCCTTTCGCTTCCCTTCTTTCCTCAGCTATTTGCAAAGCTTCCTGAGACAGCCATTTTGCTTTCTTGCATTTCTTTTTCTTTGGGATGGTTTTAGTTGCTACCTCTTGTACAATGTTGCGAACTTCCATCCATAGTTCTTCAGGCATTCTGTCTATCAGATCCAGTTCCTTAAATCTATTTGTCACCTCTACTGTATATTCATCAGGAATATGATTTAGTTCATACCTGAGTGGCCTAGTGCTTTTCCCTACTTTTTTCAATTTAAGCCTAAATTTTGCAACGAGAAGCTCATGATCTGAGCCACAGTCAGCTCCTGGTCTTGTTTTTACTGACTGTATAGAGCTTCTCCATCTTTGGCTGCAGAGTACATAGTCAATCTGATTTCTATGTTGACCGTCTGGTGATGTCCATGTGTAGAGCCGTCTCTTGGGTTGTTGGAAAAGAGTGTTTGTTATGACCATCGTATTCTCTTGACAAAATTCTATTAGCCTGTGCCCTGCTTCATTTTGTACTCCAAGGCCAAACTTGCCTGTTATTCCGGTTATCTTTTGGCTTCCTACCTTAGCATTCCAATCCCCCATGATGATAAGGACATCATTTTTTGGTGTTAATTCTATAAGGTGCTGTAGGGCTTCATAGAACCGGTCAATTTCATCCTCTTCAGCACCAGTGGTTGGGGCATAGATTTGGACTACTGTGATATTGAATGGTTTGCCTTGGATTCGAATTGAGATCATTCTGTCATTTTGGGGATTGTATCCCAGTATTGCTTTTCCTATTCTTTTATTGACTATGAAGGCTACTCCATTTCTTCTGAGGGATTCTTGCCCACAGTAGTATACCTGATGGTCATCTGAGTTAAATTCACCCATTCCTGTCCATTTTAGTTCGCTGATTCCTAAGATGTCGATGTTCATTCTTGTCATCTCTTTTTTGACTACGTCTAGCTTGCCTTGATTCATGGATCTTACATTCCAGGTTCCTATGGAGAAAAAATCTTTACAGCATCGGACTTTCCTTTCACCACCAGATATATCCACAGCTGAGCGTCCTTTCGGCTTTGGCCCAGTCGCTTCATTCTTTCTGGCGCTACTAGTACTAGCCCTCTGCTCTTCCCCAGTAGCATATTGGACACCTTCCGACCTGAGGGGCTCATCTTCCAGCGTCATATCTTTTTTCCTTTTAGTACTGTCCATGGGGTTTTCATGGCAAAGATACTGGAGTGGTTTGCCATTTCCTTCTCCAGTGGATCACATTTTGTCAGAACTCTCTGCTATAACCTGTCCGTCTTGGGTGGCCCTGCACAGCATAGCTTATAGCTTCATTGAGTTACGCAAGCCCCTTCGCCACGACAAGGCAGTAATCCATAAAGGGGAGATATATATATATATATATATATATATATATATATATATATATATATATATATATGCTGGAAAATTTGCATAAAAATACGACTCCTGGGCATGTCTATGGTACGAATAAAATACGAACACCAGGAGAATATAAATATAAAAATATACTTTACTAAAAGCTGCCAAGCTTTCGTTTGGAAACTCCAAACATCATCAGGGCTAAGGAGCCAGTAAACAATGATGACTTAAATGGGTTTTGCCGGCATCTGCACCCGGCTCATGGACCGCGTCACCTGTCCCGGCCGGTTAATTAGTGTTCCAGATGTTTCTTTATTACTCTCCTTGCGCTTCCTTCTATGATTCTTCTGGATCATTCCTTCCACTATCTCATTACTAACATTCATCTCCTCCACCACCCCTTTATCCTTATTTCCTTCCATAGTACTGACCCTCATCCCCTTTTTGTTTTCATTTTCCACCCTGGGGACATCCGTTTCTCCTCTATCAGTATTACAGGTCTCTCTGGGCTCACAGACGCTCCCACACACACACACACTTTTCTCAATCCCTGCTCCACACCCTTTCTTCTCACTCCTTCACTATCATGAGTAACTTTCATACGGGTGTTGTATATTTGGGGGTCTATGCCCTCCTCCTCCGTCCTGGCAATCTTCGTGTTGACAGTTCTCCACTGTTCCATTTGTTTGCTGCTTGATTGGGTGCTTACTCCACCTCTCAATTCATCGTCCTCCCTTCTCCCTATCACACACTCTTCCCCATTGGTGGTAGGAACGGCATTCAGGCGGACGCCAGGTCTCCGGATCTCTGCATTCTGATTCCCCGCGTTCTCACTCTCCTCTCCTGTGCTCGTCTTTGGAGGGACTTCAAAGTGTTTGTCCCAGGGGGAGCTGGATTATTGGTGCAAAGGGTCCAGGCAGAACACCGTGTCTCTCCCTTTCACCGTATGCCTAGGCAATCGAACCGTGCTTTCGTTCTTCTTCTCCTCCCCCCCTTTTTTCTTTTGATCTCCGTCGACGTTCCCCACAGGGAACACAAGTTGGCCATAAGGAGAGGAGAGCAGTACTCCCAGATCCTTACGCATATGATGGACTTTGGGCACAAGTTCGATTTTGAGGGTGTGACTGTGGTTGCTAGCGACGTTACAAAGAGTGGCAGGTTGCTTAAAGAAGCGTGGCTTTCGCAAGAGGAGTTGATTAATCGGCATATAGACTTGCGCCTTGCACACCTAACATTAAGAGCGTGGGAAGTCCGTACCCATTCACTCCATTACTGGCAGCCCAGTAAAGATAACTTCACTCTACTGCCAGAAAGGACTAATATCCAGTCAAATGATAGCCGATGGCTTGAGACCCCCCGGAGCACCGCAATAGAAATGTGATCACTATGCCAAGAAACACCTGCCGAGGCTAGGGATTTAATTCCCGACACATTAGGCATCTTCTCCGCCTCCTCAGAAATTCCCGGGATGACTAACACGCATGTCGGCCGATCGGAGATGCACTCACCTCCGTGGAGTATAACGAGAGCTCGGATTGACAGTTTGACCACACCCCCTATAGACATATGAGGAGAAGGCTACCGTAAACCCCCTGCTGAAGGAATAATCACACGATCTCGGAGGACAGCATTACTAGCCGGGGTGAATGGTAGCATGTGCATTTCACCAGGATCCGCTTCGCGTTTTACATCACACCCCTCTCTGGGGAGAAGCGAGGAGAGCCGACCCACTGGAGTTTGCAAGCAACCACCTTTGGAGATCTTGACTGGCCAACATGATTTACATTCCAACCCCCACAATGTGTTGGCAGCTGTTCAAAAAAGGGGAGAACAACTGTTACGGAGCCTAGTGAGGCTGGGAATACTGGGAAAATGGTGCATGGGGGAGAACCATGCAGTGAAAGCATAAGTACATTACCCAGATTGAGGCTTCATTGTAAAAAACATCATGATGTTAAGGGTAGATGTCAGAATGGTGGAGAAGGGGAGGGCCATAAACTCACAGAGAGTTCAAAGGAAGGGGGAAGGGGGAGACGACTTAGTGGTGGGGATGACATCTCGAGTTGGAATAAGTTCGAGGATCCTCCTAAACCACGGATATGGATGAGTGGAGAGTCGGAGGCTTGCTTAAACTCTGATAAGGGACGCGTGATACAAGTAGATGAGTCACTCAATCATGCAGCAATTGATTGGCTGACCTGGACCTATTACACGGTCCAGGAGTCGAGCACAGGCGTCAACTTACATATAAATGTTCACTCCCATTGATTTGTGTACGCCCTGATAAAGTTGGCAGGAGCCAACGAAAGCTAGGTTGCTAATTTTTTAAAACTTTTAATGTTTTTATTTAAAACTTCTGTTTTATATTAAAACTTTTAATGTTTTAACTTTTCCTGGTGATCATATTTTATTCTCACCACGTATACACCCAGGAATCATGCTTCTATTTTTAATATCCTTTATATGTGTGTGTGTGTGTGTGTGTGTGTGTGTGTGTGTGTATGTGTGTGTGTTTGTATGTGTGTGTTTGTGTGTGTGTGTCTTGAATGGGTTTTTTTTGATGCACCCTGTTTTTTTGATGGACTTTCCCAAATATGGGAAGATGAAATCTAAAGCATACACCCCACTTAGGATAGCTAGCAGACAAAGTAAGAAAAACAGGTCAAAACCATAGAGTTCTACAACTGAAGGGGTTGAAAAGCCTTAGAAGTAAATAAGATAAACAAACAACTAAACAACTAGATTTTGTTTTGCCTGTGGAGTGAATATATTTCCAAATTAGGAACCTCTACACCAGTCAGCAAAGAGCAAACAGAGAATGTGTTAAACTGGCCTTCAGAAGAGAGAGGGAATTTCTGGCTGAGAAGCCCCTCCTCTTGTAAACCATCTATTTTATATTCTGCATACAGTAGACAGTCCACATGAAAATTAAATGTACATTATATACTTAACAGTCACAGTAGATAGTGTGACTGTTAAGTATATACATATTGCAATGTGTTTCTTCCCATACTAGTGTTGTCATACTGGAGTATGGTTTGCCTAATTAATCTTTCTAACAGAAGTGAAGGAAAGTGCTGATGTTATGGCACAAAATGGCAACAGACTTCTGCAATTCAATATTGATGTATTACTTTGAATTTGACTAAAGCCATATGACTCCTTTAATTAGTTACAGTAAGTAGATTTATACTACCTAAACTGGAAGCACTTTAAAAGATTTTTATATAGGAAGAGTTTCAAAGTATACCTACTAAAGTATAGAAAGAAATGCTCATATTTTTAAATGATGATCATAATCATACAGTGATAAATACTTATCACCACAGATCTACCAACTTTTTGCAACGGGGAACCACAACAGATTTATAAACATTTCAAAATCCAGAAAAATTATCAGATATCAACTGCTATTTCTTGTTCAGAGAGTACTGCTATCTATGTCTTTTGATCCCTTTATATTAATTGTACAAAGCTGCAGGATTAATCTTTAGCACTAGCAAAATATATGTGTAAAAGAGCAGAATGTTCCATAGATTCAAGACATTTTTTTTAAAAAAAAGGAAACTGCTTGAGATGAAATAATATGGGCTATCCACAAGTAAATTAAATGAAAACACAGTAGGGAAGAAAAGTGCCATTGTATGTTACTAGGTGGCCACACTAATCCTTTCTCATATCTTGGTAAATGGAGAAAGAAAAGAGCAAGACTTCATATGCTCTGTAAACACAATAGATCATGAGAATGAAAAGCACGTATTACAGAACAATAGAAACAAAGAGGTCCTGATCATTGAAACAACCCATTAGTCACAGCCTAGCCATGGGACAGCGGCAGGACTGCCAAGGAAATTGTTTGCACCATTGGCCAGAAGCCTTAGCCTGCTGCTAAGAAAGTAAAAAGCAAAACCAAATGTCATTCAACATTGTTAGCTGTGTGATATTTACTGCTCTTAGAGAATAAAAATAATAAACAGTACAGTAAGGAACTTCCCTGGGATTGGATTGCTAACAAATATATTCAACATGTTCAGCAAGGAGTGTTTCTGTGCTATTCCAATTGGACACCTGAATGAAACCCAACTCCTTTCTTAGTGAATTCCTTAAAACAATCCCTTCTAAGTTTCTACTAGCTGGCACTGTTTCTAGTATTCATGGATTAGTAGGAAGCAAGTAGAGTGCTTTACTTTATAATCTAAACAGCTGTTAGCAAGGCAGTCACAGCTGGAAGGTCTGTGCAAAGATTACATAGTGCCTCTTAAATTTAGCACTGGGACAGCAGATTGAGCATGCCCAGGGATCACTATGTCTTCCATCCTGTAGTGAGATATTGCATAGTTCAAATTACAGATAGTCCTTGACTTTTATTTGAAGTTATGACAGACTCTGAAAAAGGGACTTATGATCTGGATTTGAAATTCCACTATACAACAGCAACAGCAACATTTATATCCATTTGCAGTGCCCCACAGTCATGTGCCTGTGATTTACAACATTTTTGGTGGCAACTGGCCTTTACTTCCAATTTCCAGCAAAAACTGCCCCATAGCAAACAATGAATGTGCTTAATGACTATGACAGTCATTTAACAACTGTGGTGTTTGTTTTACAACTGCTACTGTCACTTAACAGACACTGCAAAAAAGTCATAATATCGAAAGCAGTCACATGTTGACCTGCTTTATAACTATCATGACCTAGGACCAAAATTGGGGCGCAATTACTGGGTATAAGTCAAGGACTATTCGTACATTTTTTTATATATGCACTTTTTCAACATCAGGCAACATAAACATTCATGTAATTTTCTTGGCAACAATAACAAAGTAGTAGTTAATTTAGGGAAAGGGGTTCTAAAGCAGGAGGGAAGGTAGTTTTTTTTAAAAAAATCAAGATGGTGGCAACTATATGATTGAAACACATTAAAAGCAGGTAGTTATTTATTTGTGTGGTAATGTCTGCCATGTTGATTTTTGTATATACATATCCTTTCCAACAGACACCCTTTTTCTCTCTCTGCTCTTGGTATTCCTGTTGGCTGCTTTATGTTATTGTAGACTGTTTTAATATTATTGTTAGCAGGAAACTAATAGAAATAAAGAGATAGTTATTTTCAACAAAATGAAAGAAGAAAGCTTGTTCTCTTTTATTAGGTTTGTTCTTCAGAGTTGGAACTGTTGGGAAGTTTGGTTTTGGAAGACCTAATGAGCTTTTGCAGACTGGCCTTCTAGTCTTCTGTCTTCTGCTTAAAAGATGTTCCTGTGAATGTGAGTCACGCTTATGACACATTTCCATAAACACATACAGAGATTCATAAAGAAAGACTATAATTATGGTAATATAGAGTAGAGATTTTTCTCTCTGCCATTTCTCCATTGCGTTTTATATGATGTTGCTTGGTTTGAGTTTTAAAGGTTAGTACATGCTGAAACCTGACACAGTAGCTCATTTCATTTCATGTACTGTCACCATTCTCCCTCAGATAGTCTTAAACATCTTTTTCAGTAGACAATCCTGGGACTAGTAAAAGAACCTTGTTATCTCCATTTTAAAAGGCCTTGATGAATTGATTGGATAGAAGTCAAGAACAGGCAAAGTTGTCATCCCACTATGATAAGACTGAATTATGTCTTCAGAGTCCTAGAAATCTAGTACCATGGAGCTAAATAATTTGTCAAAATAAATGAAATTGGACAGTTACAAGCTTCATTGCTCCTATATTAGCCAGATATTCAGATAGCTCTCTCTTTTGTAATCCCATACTTTTGGAACATTTATTGATATCATTTAGCTAGTTATATTCTTTTTCAAAAGTTCATTAATAACATCCATATCATAAATTACTAGATGGGATAAACAAATGAATTCTGAAGTAGATTCCTGACTTAGCAATATTTAACTGAAGCCTTATTTTGTCCAGCCAAACTGGCTTCATAGTTTCTAGCAAATGTAGCTTAATATTATGCTACCATACTGTAACTATAATTGATCTGAATTCACAAAATCCTAAAATCATATCATTGTAGTAATCAGTCCTTAGTCATTGCAGGGTGCAAAGAAAATGGCTACTCACACGTAGCAGTTTATTGTTTTTATAGCAGATCACAAGAAGCAAAAGTTTCTGCATGACAATAGCATTTCATTGGCTAAACTCCTTGCCAATCCTCAAGAGTAAAAAGTGCAGAGGCCATAAACAGGGAATAGTTGGCAATCACATCTTGTTGTTTGCGAGCCAGCCGTTATCAAACTGGCCAAGGTCACACAGACCTGCATACTTCCACATCACTATAGTGATGTGAAGGAATGAGATAGATCCAGAAGGAGGGGTACACAGGCTTTGGAGGGGCAGTGTTCTGCACATGACCTTTGCCTGTCTTTCACTTCTACATCTCACTCTTTTTTGTTTTGTTAGAAGAAATATCGTCGTACATGGGGTTATCCTGGCAGTTGTTTATATAGGGCCAAACTTGACCCTGAGGCAATGTGGGAGAGAATTTGGGGTTAAAAGCTCTAATATATATATTGCAAAATGAAAGGAACACATTACATAAACAGCACCCACAAAGATCCTAAGATACCAATTTTCAAATCAGGCCAAACTGTGTAAAATATAAATCTGGTGCTGGATGGTTCGTGAATTATCAGAAATATTGAAACAATACATTTCTCAAAACTTTCACAACCCAAATGCTGGTGCAGAAGCAAATAATCAATTGCAGCGTGATTTTGCAAAATAGCTTTTCTCAAATTTTGCAGTTCATGGTTGATCACTGAAATAGTTGAAGAAGTAGCATTAATTGTTTTTGCCAAATTTCATGTAATAGCATTAATGTTGAGGTGAGCATGAACAGCAAGTCCTGGCATGCCCACTAGAGATATAGCCAATGCTACAAAGTAAGGTTGTCTCAGAGTCACAAGTACTGTCTAGTGTGACACCACGTGGAGAATGGTTCGTGTGAACTTGTTGTTTGGAAAGCAAAACGGGAATCAACTGGCTGAGGCAACATTGTACTTCATTAATATTAGCAGGAATATAATTTAAAGTTTCTTGACCACACGTAAAAAACCATCCTTGCAGTAGCCAAGCATGTCCAAAATGAAAGAAAGTCTCTATTGAAGCTGTGCAGTTTAAACCAGGTGAGCCAATGCGATGACAGTGAGGTTTTTTAAGCAATAACCTCCCAGAGTCAGTGAAGTTTTGAATTACTGCAGAAGGGGTGCAAACAAAGACTAAACATGTAGAAAGCAAATTTTCCATGTCATACATTTCAGATAAACAAAAGAAGTCATTTTGTGTGATGTTAGATTTTGCTTCATTTGTTGCTCGAATGATTGTTTGAGTGGGATGACAGTTGCTGTTGTCAAAGGGCAGATGTTAACAATCAGACATAAACAAATGATGGATAAGAAATTTGCAGTTGAAACCGCAAAAATGGCAGCACACAGGTTCTCAGGGATCAAGTTCTTTACATCTCCCCACATTACTGGCTGCCTGGCATTTCAGGATTGGATTGGTTGCTGTGCCATCTGTAGAGTCATCCTGGCCATTTTCGGGACTGGATCCAGGGACTGGTGCCACGACATCCTTGGCTGGGCGAACACAACGCGCTGAAATCCACACTGGTCCTGTTGGAGTAAGCACAACAGCATAGCCCCACCCCCAAGTGATCAGAAGGACTAGTCCCAACCATGCTTTGTCTGGTAATGCCCGATAATATACCAGTGGTGGAGGCAAGCTTGTTTTCTGTTGAAAGTGTCTCTGATAAGCGGTCAAATTTTGAATGAAAATATTCAATTGGTGTAATATAAATAATACTTTTTGAACCTGTTGTATTACCCACGACAAATTGGGTACCCTAGATAATCCGTCCTTTTTTATTTGTTTGTGAAGGCAGTCCTTGAAGGACCGATTAGCACATTCCACGATAGCTCGATCCGTGGAATTATAGAGAAGACCATGAGTAAAAACAATATTTCAGGTTGTATAAAATTGTAAAAAGGCCACTGAAAAATAGGCTGGCCCATTGTCAGTTTTTAGGGAAGAGAGCTTACCCAGGGCTGTAACGGCCAAAAAAAAGAACAAAAATGAAAAATAACATGTGAAGCTGTTTCCCCTTGTAGAGGTGGGGGAAATTGTTCCTAAATACCTATTTATAAATATATTTCTAGGAAGCCAAAAAGAGAGAACATGGATAACATCCATTTGTCATAGTTGATTAGAGGCAAAACCACATAAAAGACATAAAAAAGACATACAAAAAAGAATTTAGGCCCAGGAAAGGAGGAGTGATTGTGTATATAAGAAACAAAATTATAAATGCTTTCATTTCTGGAGCAGCTGCTGCAAAGTTAAAAACAAAGTCATAAGATTGGGGTCAATCCTGGGTGTGATGTAAGCACCTGAAGGAGTAAAAGTAAGTTGGCACACATAATGAGAGTCAGAGATTAAGTTAAAAGACTGTTGAGAAAAGGTTTTAAAAGCTAAAATAACAGTAGATAATTCTGAGGATTGCATTGCAGTGTAGGACCCTTTCCAGGTATCATCATGAGGATCCTTGTAAGCAATTGCTCCTCTTATTCACCCTCCATCAGAAAAAGCAATAACTTGTGGCAAGGGAGAAAGAGGAAGCAAGCAGTGGCTGGACTGGAAAGGAAAGAGTCATTAAACAAGCAAGTCAAAGATCTTTAGGCAAATGATATGAAATACAGCCTATATAGTCAGTTAAAGCACATTAAAGAGATAAGTTATTTTTGAAAACAATATTAATAATAGTTCCTTTTTGACAGCAAGCTCTTGTGCATCCTAAGGTTATCATTTTAGCAACCACCTGGATAAAAAATAAATATTTTGTGATGGGATGTGGGATAAGTAAATATTATTCAATCCAATATACTTTCTGCACTTCTATTACAGTTAATACTCCATTAGGTAATTTACTAGTAGGAAAAAATGAAAAGTGTGGAATTCTGTCCACAAATTGAGTACTCATGATGTCATCAATTTGTGCAACTATATTTTTTCTGGGACTTATTGCAATCCTAAATCATTTTATATTTCTGAAAGCCAATTAAATTGTATCTTTGGTGCTTCAATTTAAGCAAAGTTCATTCAGATGGAAACAAATTTTATATAAATAGGTTAAACATTTATAAATCTTTAACAAAGTAATTCAGTTAGTTTTTTGGGTTGTTGGATATAAAAAAAATTGTCCAACAAGTACTGTTTCCTCTTTTGAGTAAAAATGTATTTGCCAAAACTGCATAAGTGAATGTTAAGTTTCAGATTCACTCCACTGTTCTCAGATTTCAATTCTAAGCAGAGGGAAAAATTTTGTTTTAAAATGAACAGCTCCCCCTCCTTCTGTCTCTCACTCTTTAAGCAACGCAGCCAGCCGAAAGAGACCGGGGGGTGGGAGGAATCTCACCACCAAAAAATAGCTTTCTCTCCTTCATATGCATTTTTCAATAAATTCTCTCATACATTCTCCATGAAATTCTTCTCATACAAATATTTACTATTATTTTCACAGTTTGGGAGAAAATGGGTGGGTTTTGAGGGCTAACACACACTTCAACAAATTAACTCATTCAGTTCCATACTGACTGTTTGCATAAAACCATTCCACATCATCTCATACTTTCTCCAGGCAAACCATATATTCTTAGCAAGGCTTTTTTGTATTGTTATTATCAGAGAGGGTTTTGACCCTCTTCCAAGTCTTGGAAATAACACAGAACAACACAGACAAACGTATATACACAAATACTGTTACAACAACATTTATTTAGACATATAACTTGTTTTGCAAGAAGCGAGAAAAATGACAAGGTGATTTCAACCAAAAAGTGGTTTTGAGGGCCCTTAATCATCTCCCATTTTTCTCACCATTCCAAGCCCAAGCATAATGTTCTGAGTGGCCACACATACACACATAACACAAAACACAACCAGACATTTGTCTGACAGGGTTGTGCTTAACAGATTGTAGAGTTTCAAAGCATTCCGATTGCTCAAAACACTTTACAGAGGGAGTACATTTTGATTTATGTCTCTAACTAAACAGCAAACGAATTAGCCTCTTCAGAAGAAGCTGAAGATCCAATTAAAGATGTTTTAGGAGGGAATAAATTTTACTTAGTTGCAAGCAGAAGGTGGGCTGGTAGTTAATTGCTGCCCTTCTGAAGTATTTTGAGCCATATCTTTTCCCCTTGCCTGATGGGACTGAATACTATCGATGTTTATACTGGAGCTCAAGGTTCAAGATGTAATTTATGCTCTATCTTTTAACCTAAGCGTCGGATGCTCAGGATTCGAAGAACACTGTTTTCCTATCTCCGCCCACCAGCTCCCTTGTGTCTGCCCCAGGTTGTAGGAGGAATCTGAGTTCCTCCATGCCTGTCTTTGCCTTTGCTGGGGCTGAGATAACTTGCAACCCATACCTATCACTGAGAGTGCACTTAGGGGTCTGTTCCAGATGATAGTAAATATGTTGGCAGCTGCTTCTTCCCGTAGGGGTCCCAAAACCAAATGTCCCTATTGATCGGGTGCCAGCTGTAGTAATCAGTCCTTAGTCATTGCAGGGTGCAAAGAAAATGGCTACTCACACGTAGCAGTTTATTGTTTTTATAGCAGATCACAAGAAGCAAAAGTTTCTGCATGGCAATAGCATTTCATTGGCCAAACTCCTTGCCAATCCTCAAGAGTAAAAAGTGCAGAGGCCATAAACAGGGAATAGTTGGCAATCACATCTTGTTGTTTGTGAGCCAGCCTTTATCAAACTGGCCAAGGTCACACAGACCTGCATACTTCCACATCACTATGGTGATGTGAAGGAATGAGATAGATGCAGAGAGGAGGGGTACACAGGCTTTGGAGGGGCAGTGTTCTGCACACGACGTTTGCCTGTATCTCACCTCTACATATCATATTTTAAGCTTTATTTTCTGATATATGTCAAGTTTTACTATTGTTTGTATAACCTTGTCTTATATTGCTACTGTAAATTCTGATGATCATATTTAGAATAGAATAGAATAGAATAGAATAGAATAGAATAGAATAGAATAGAATAGAATAGAATAGAATAGAATAGAATAGAATTCTTTATTGGTCAAATATGATCAGATACACAATGAATTTGTTTCTGACGCATAAGCTCACAGGTCCTAAATCATAGTTACAATCATTAATCCTAAGTTGATAAATCATAAGATACCAATAGGAAAAGACAGTAGGAAAGATGAGAAGATGAGAGAAGATGAGAATTGAGACGGCATTGTGGGAATTCAGTGTTCAGCAGAGTGATGGCACGGATCTTTATGTCTGGTTGTTTTGGCATGCAATGCTCTATGGAGCATCCTGGGGGAGAAGTTGAAATAGATTATGTCCAGGATGTGAGGGATCTGTAGATATTTTCTCAGCTCTTTTTCTGATTCATGCAGTATATACTGTAGATTCTCAATGGAAGATAGGCTGGTTGCGATTGTTTTTTTTGTAGTCCTCTCAGCTGAAATCTATATCTGTCCTGTTTGGTTGATGTGTCAAACCACACAGTTACTGAAATACAAATGACAGACACAATAATTCCTCTGTAGAACTATATCAGCAACTAGATCCTTGGGCAATCTGAGCTATGGCAGTCAGATCCCAGAAAATCCAGCAAAGCTTGGACGTCAACCAAGGCCACAAGTGCAAGTGATCAGAACAGTTGGATAGTCCTGCTCAAGTCTTGCAGGGTACAATTGCAAGACTAGACTAAAGGTTATTATAGTTCACAGTTGCGGTATTTTAATAGAGAAAGTTAGCAGTCCAATTCCTAAAAAAAAAGCATTCCTTGGGACAGTTTCCCTATAGTCCCTCATAGAAATATGGGGACTTTGAAGATCCAAAGTAGATTAGGAGAAATACCTGTTCTGTTTATAAGTATAAGCACAGGTAGTCCTTGACTTATGATTGCAATTGGTACCAGAATTTACATTTCTAAGCAAGGTGGTTGTTAAGTTGAATCCTGCCCAATTTTATCACTTTTTTTTGCTGTGGTTGCTAAGCAAAACACTGCAGTTGTTAAGTGAATCATGACTTCCACCCCATTGATTCTGCTTGTTGGAGGATGGCTGGGATGGTCACGAATGGCACAAATCCCATGACCCGGGGGGGATGCTGCAACTGTCATAAATACAGGCTGGTTGCCAGGCACCCACATTTTTATCACATGGACATGGGGACATTACAACAGCCACAAGTGTGAGGAACCACAGTATATGTCCCCATTAGTTTATATGCTTATAACATTTATTTTGGATAAACAAAACTCCCACATAGAGAGCTCTGCATTTTAAAGAATATTTTATCTATACTTGAATGACTGCCACAGAAATACAGTATTTAGATATTTGGAAGCAAAACATCAGACCTTTGGAAGATGTGTATTTTTACTTCTATATACACCCTTTACCTGTGGAGAACTGAATAGCCCTTGTATCCTCCCAGACGTACACAGCGTTGACAGGAACTGAAGATCCTGCCTGATTTTTTCTAATCTCAACTACCTTGTTGTGTACAGATGGGTAACTCTGATATGCCAAATTCCCTGATAAGGTTGATGGTACAAATGGTGATGCCTGAAGCGTGGATGGAAGATCAGGTCTAGCAAAAATGTGACAAAACAAAAGAGTGAAAGTACAGCCAAGAGAATTGAATCTCAACTATATTAGGCTCCACAGAATTGTCTCTGCTTCTGTTTGAGGAAGGTTCAAGTCACAGAATAACAGCTCTATTCAAAACTAAGGTCAGAACAGTCCAAGATTATGTACATCAATTCCACTTAATTAGCTTCTTATGTGTTTCACATTTCCAATACATTAACTAATTAACAGCTCTTCCAAACCATTATTTCTATATTTCTCTGGAGTGAGCTGACTAGCTTGTAGTCCCTCATATTCTCTGCCTTGTTTTATGTAGTATTTAGCTTTCAAGACCCAATTCCCTCTAGGCATGCTATAGCTTTCCATTTAACATTCTTCAATAAAAAAATTTCCCAGAGAGACAATTAAATCTGTGAAATTAATTTGAGTTTATATAGTCCTCTGTCAGAATGACTGCTTGCACAATATTTGAACCCTTCAATTGAAATGTATACATTTTGTTTGCAATTTACAATATTCATGAATCATGATCTTCAAATTAAAAATAATGGTGTTTTTGTTGATCAACCCATTGAGGGGTATTTATGAGAATGTTTTACTCCTAAGAAAACTTATAATGAAGTGTCATTGGGTTGAGTTGCATTAAATAAGAAGCTTGGTAGATAGGATGCAGAGAACAGACATGAAGCTAAATTAAACTGGAGAATCTGCAGCTTCTTAGGAGTAAATAAAAAGTAACCATCATTTCTTAATTGCTTGAATATTATTTTTTGCTTTTCCTTCCCTCTAGAATTGAAAGTTGCTAAAAACAAAGTTTAAAAGCAACTAGCATTCACTAAGAAAAAATATTTTTTAAAAGGTAAGTTTGTATTTAATGTGTGTGTGTGTAAACATATATCCACGTTCCCACAGATATATCTCTAATGTTATTAATAGTCACAGATGCATGACAGTGCATTTTTCTACCACAGTGCCACAAGAATACATTGAGACTAGCATATAATGTAGGTAACACAAAAATGATTGTCAAGTGGCCAAGCTCAAAAGGGCTGCCCTGGCTGCCATTTTGCTTTTAGCCAAAAATTGGAGTCAGCAATCACTTAGAAAATAAGTCTTGGAGCTGCTGAGAGGGAGGCTCACTCTAGAAATTGTTGGGGAATATTCCTCTCCTTCAGGACAATTACTTCCCCAGAGTATTGCCTCTGAATAGGCAGAAGAGTTTAGGAAGGAAACTGGGCTTATTTTTCTTTCATTGGAAAGTGTAAACCCTCCCTTATTAGCTAATGAGACCAATTCTTACCAAATGCTTACATTTTTTCTGAATGTCTTTCAATTATTTTCTATCCACTTTCTCTGAAATTCTTTTTCGGACATAAGCATGGTCATTTAAGATTTAGCTGCATGCAGTACTATATACTGTTGCCCAAAAAGAAATAATGAGATTTTTTTTTAAAAAAGAAATAAAATAAAACAGTTCAAGTCAATGACTGATGAAAATTATTGGTACTTTTTATCAGGTGATTCAAATTATTATTAGATTATCCTTTTGCACAGGAGGTATATAACTGTATCAATTGCACCAAGAGTATTGATATTAATCATGAGCATGATAAACTCCAACCATCATTCCACCAGGTCTCAGTAGACAGAAGAAAAGCAGGACTACCATAAGATCCCTAGATAAGCAATTCCATAAACCCTTTTTACCATTGTTACCCTTCCATCTCCATTGTCATCCCTTGTCTAGTTTTCTATATCTTTATATTGATCTCTAAGCCACCTGGTAGCCTTTCTATGTGAGAGGTAGGATGATTTTAAGAAAAACTTAACATACATTTCTTGTAGAGGATTGCCTTGAGATGCTTTTAAGGTACCTTGAAATTCTTTTGTGGAATATCTGAAATTAAATACAGGAAGATCTTGCTAATAGGGTCTTCATGCAGGGTACTTCCAAATCACAAAGATTAAATTATAAAGTGGAACAATCAGTACAATACAAAGAGAATTGTATTTCTTTTATATTTATGTCTGTGATAATTTTGTAAAAGTCTATTTTAAGCTACATTTCATTCAGCCAGCACTGTTCTGTAAATACAAAGCCTGAATTTTGTGCAACATTTTTTATAATATACACATGTATAGAGCTTTTATAAACTTTTTGTCAGGAAAGTTCGCACATATTTAGCTTTTTCACTCTTCAAAGGCCTTCGCCTGGCTTAAGACTCAACAAGATAAAAGAACTAGATGATCTTGCATTCGTTCTTCTTTGACTCATGCTTCAAAAACCAGTTTGGTGCCTTTTTGAAATACATAATATTACACTTAATAAACTCAAGTTTTTTAAACTCTTAGGGCATACTTGGGTCTTATCACTTGGAAGGCTTCCTTTCACATTGGTTGTTCAGTTATATTAAACACTCATGTCTATACTTTTTTTAGTATTAACACATTTGTATTAATTTACATTTCTTATTTAATGAAGTTCCAAAGGTGCTTTTCAAAAGGCAACTGGGCTTTCTTGATTTTTTTCTTGAAAGCGTTTTGCTTCTCATCCAAGAAGCTTCAGTCAGATGAGAAGCAAAATGTTTTCAAGGAAAAACCAAGGAAGTCCAATTGTCTTTTGAAAAGCACTCTTGGGACAACCAAGATGATTGGATGATTGAAAATCTATACAGATATTTAACTGAAACCTTATTTTGTCCAGCCAAACTGGCTTCATAGTTTCCAGCAATGTAGCTTAATATCATGCTACCATACTGTAACTATAATTGATCTGAATTCACAAATCCTATTGTTTCTCTCATGTCATATTTTAAGCTTTATTTTCTTGTACATGTCAAGTTTTACTATTGTGTGTATAATCTTATCTTATATTGCTACTGTAAATTCTGATGATCATATTTAGACTAGAATGGAATGGAATGGAATAGAATAGAATAGAATAGCTTTGTTGTCATTGTGTAACTCACAACGAAATTAAGTGCTGTCCACAGTGCACACTACACAATAATAAAAACCACAAATAAGAACATACATTATATACATACATCCTTCACATTCTATTCACCATTGCACTGCCCCTAATATTGCACTTCAATGTTGCACTATACTGTGGTACTTAATATGGTTACAGCTCTGGGATAAAAACTATTTTTCAGCCTATTTGTCTTTGTTTTTATTATCTTGTACCATCTGTCAGATGGATAGTTAAAAAAAAAGTATGAGTCTTAAAGAATATTTTGAGCTTTCCTAAGACAATGAGAATTGTATAGTTCATCTGGCGGGTTGAGAGAGGGCAGCCAATAATCCTCTGGGCGGTGGTAATGACCCTCTGGAGCATTTTCCTATCTGCTACTGTGCAGCAAGCAAACCACACACAAATGCAATAGGTTAGAGTGCTCTGCATGGAACAACAGTAGAAGGTCACCAGCAGTTTTTCATTCAGTTGTTGTTTCCTGAGAAATCTCAAGAAATCTCTGCTGGGCCTCATCTAAATTCTATTTGAAACAAAATCATCATCATCCTTTGATAGAGGATTTGCTTTTGAGGATTTGCAAATGGAGTTCATCCAGGGACATGCATGGTAGCCCTAAGCAGGTTCACCAAATCAGACATTAATCATTAACATTAAGTATTATAAAATATGCCGAAATCTATTTTAGGATTCAGATTAGGATGGTAAAAAAAATGCTCTAAAATGGCCACTAAAAAATGCAGAAAGATCTAATATGGCATACACTAGTGAAGAGAGATGAACTTAGATGTCTTGGAAAGACTTCTGAGGACATTTTAACATTTATGCTTTTCTCTCATTCTCTTTCATTTGTCAGTTTTATTCAACAGTAATAGAATATCTTCAATTGAGTCAGTGAGACTGTGCCAATAGATACAAATCCAGGACCCTGTAATTTGAAAGGACCTCAAACACAATGCCACATGCGTTCTTAAAAAAAAATAGCAACAATACAGGATTTCCTATTATGTAAAGATCTTCTTGAGAAACAAACATGCTAAAAAGAATTATAGCTTTGCTCTACAGTGGATCCAAGCTTTTATTAAAAAACAAAAAAGTCATGAAAGCAAGAAAAAAAATGATATTAAAAGGTTGTAAAAACAGAAGAAGAAAACATTCCAAGACTAGGAAAGAATTAAGAATGAAAGGAACAGGAGGGAAGACGGAATTTCCAGATGTATGCATAGGCTATCTTAAAAGAAAGTAAGAAATGCGTAAAATGAAAATAAAAAAGCCGTGGGCATATATGTTAGGACTAGTAGTAAGATGATAAGATTAAGATGGCATTCTTGAAAGTACTGCACATTTCCCCTACGAATATTTTCATTTCTATTTAAGCAAACTAAGGTAATCATTATGAAAATTGGATTTATATCTGAATAAATTAAATTTCAGTGCACTGAGGACATCGGAGTCAGTGTCTTCTCTTTAAAAATGTGAACATGCTGCTAGTTTCCTGACTAAACCTAAAATCAATCTGTAGAGGTATAGAAATATTTTCTATAGGAAAACATCTGTGAAAATACATTTTGGTAAATGTCAGAGATTTGTTAAACGTTGACATTTGTCACAAAGATTTGTATAGGCATAGTGGGAAATGTCAGGAGATTCTGGCATTTGCCAATAAATGTTATTTACAAACAACTGAGTACTCTTAGTAAATAGTCCAAATTTCAGATACATTACTATTGTTTACTACAGAATATTATCAGTGTTAGGGCTGAACATATGAAAAATAATGCAAAAACATTCTCCATCAGGCCTTATACACAATAAATGTCTGCATTAGTTTTCTGGCATTTAAACATTAGAAGCATGCAGCAGGAATGTTCAGAAATCTTTTTACTTTTTACATTACTTTCAAATAATCCCATATTTGGCTCTTCATTCAGTCTTCAGTGTATAACATTATTCCTTCTTTCTGTCTTCAATGAAATCTATAGAATAGAATAGAATAGAATAGAATAGAATAGAATAGAATAGAATAGAATAGAATAGAATAGAATATTTTATGTGGCCAAGTGTGATTAGATACACAAGGAATTTGTGTCTGATGCATAAACTCTCGGTGTACATGCAAAACAACAGAGTAATAATAATCATAATAATAATACCAATAAGAGAATATAGTAGGAAAATGATAATAGTAATACAGCCATACTACATTGGTAAATACTGTATACTTAGATATAAGACAATACTGTAGGAATTAGGTATTCAGCAGAGTGATGGCAAGAGGGAAAAAACTCTCTATGTCTAGTTATTTTGGTGTGCAATGCTCTGTAGTGGCATCCTGAAGGGAGGAATTGAAACAATTTATGTCTAGGAAGTGAGTAGTCTTGAGATATTTTCTCAGCCCTCCTTCTGACCTGTGCAATATACAGGTCCTCAATGGAAGGCAGGCTGGTTGCAATTGTTTTTTCTGCAGTCTTAACTATTTGTTGAAATCTGTAGCTGTCCTGTTTGGTTGCTGTACCAAACCAGACAGTTATAGAAGTACAAATTATTCCTCTATAGAACTTTTTTAACAACTCCCGGAGCAGCCTGTCTGAAGAAAGCTGTAATAACTGTGAAATAACTAGAAAATTATTTCATACAAGTTACCTTGTATCAAATTCTCTTGGCATTCTCCAGCCTGCCAATATTTGCCTGTGCTCACTTTCATTATTCATTTGTGCTTTCTCATCTTGCTTTTACATATCCCGAGGGGACTACATTTTTGGTACACATATAAAGACCAACCTGGAGTACACAATATAGTTGCCCTATTATGGCCACAGTGAATATTCTTCTGCTTGTGCAGACATTTTCAATTTTATCTATTACAGGAAAAGCATTCACCTAAGAGAAATTATTATCAATAAAATATTTATACAGCACTACAACCCATGATCCATTGGGTTATCATTTCAGATATATTTTGTTACCTAAAGAGAGAAACAAAATAACCAGTGTGAGCCAAAAAAATCATGAGGAGAGGGAGAAACTTCTGATTTCTTTGGCTTTCCTATTGAATTTCCTTGTTGAAAGCTGGCAGTGAGGATCAGAAAATTTCCTTTCCTTTCCTTTCCTTTCCTTTCCTTTCCTTTCCTTCTTTCCTCATTCCTCCTTCCCTTCTAGCAAATAATTTGCTGCTACTGGGTAGGGGAGAGAGGTATGGATTGAACAAATGGCCAGGAACATATGAGAGAAAAATGAAAGGGAGATATCATATGACTGCAGTAGTGTGGCAATGATACTGAAGCAATAGCAGCACAGAAACATGGCAGAAGCCACAACTTCCCCCAATTTCATTATCATGGGAATAAGGGGTCCTTCCATTCTTTACATTAGCCCATTTGATGTACCTTAGTTGAAAAGCTTTTGCCCTATGATGCACCATTTGACTTAGATAAAGGTTACATACTTAAAAGTTTTACTCTTATGAATAAATTGAACTTTGTTCAATAAATACCAAATCTCTCTCATTCTCTCTCTCTTCTCTCTTTCTCTTTTTCCTCTCAACCTCCAATTTATTTATTTTCTCTATTGTATTTATGTCCTCATAGATTTATGTCCACACAGCAGTCATATGTCATTGCCACATGAAAATTATTCTTTTAGAGAACAACTAGAGATCTGAAAGCACAAAAATTGGGAGCTGCCCAGAATTGGTCAAAAGGTAGGTAGGTAAGTCAGTCAGTCAGTCAGTCAGTCAGTCAGTCAGTCAATAAACAAACAAACAATTAAATAAACAATTAAATAAACTGTGTGAAATTTTCATTTGAATGAATAAAACTACCTGATTTAATAAAACCAAAGAATTAAAAAGAAAACTAACATGGGTTATGTTACAGCTCTACTATACACCAATAAAGTAAAGAAAGTAAAGTAAGTAAATAAATCTTGCAATACAGAATTCATATTAATTATTTTGCAACATTACAAATATATAAAGTGAAACAGAAGCAGTGGTACTATAGTAGGCAACAAGTCAAATTAATTGAGAAAAATGATCACAGAGTCCCAGTATTCCTGTGTTCTCACAGTCAGCTCTCTCATACCATCCAATTACACCCAACATAATATAAAGATTACTTGGAACTAATTCGCCATTTCAGATAAAGCATCCAAAACATGAAACTGTCTGATCTTTGCCTATACTATGAACATTTGCATGGTTCACTTTCCAAATCCTGTAACATTTGGGATCTTTATCAGGAAATAAAGGTATATAAATAACAGAATAAACAGAGTTGGAAGGGACCTTAGAGGTCTTCTAGTTCAACCCCAGCACAAGCAGGAAACCCTATACCATTTCAGACAAATGGCTGTCCAATCTCTTCTCAAAAATCTCCAGTGTTGGAGCACCCACAACTTTTGGAGACTACTCGTTCCATTAATTAATTGTTCTGTCAGGAAATTTCTCCTTGTAGTTCTAGGTTGCTTCTGTCCTTGATTAGTTTCCATTGCTTTTTCTGCCTTCAGGTGCTTTGGAGAATAGGTTGACCGTCCTCTTCTTTGTGGCACCCTTTCAAGTATTGGAACACTGCTATCATGTCACCCTGTAGTCTTTCTTTTCATTAAACTAAACATAGCCAGTTCCTACAATCGTTCTTCATATGTTTTAGTCTCCAATCCCTAATCATCTTTGTTGTTCTTTTCTACATTCTTTCCAGAGACTCTACATCAAGCTTGTCAAACTCGCGATGTCATGTGACATGACGCGACATATTGGGACTTTTCCCGCATTGCCAGCAATGGTGTGGGCGCAGTTTTGGCATGACGCCTCTGGCCCACGGCCCAGCAGTTTGACATGCCTGCTCTACATCTTTTTTATATCGTGGCAACTAAAACTAGATGCAAGTATGGTCTCACCAAAGCATTATAAAGTGGTAATAATACTTCATGCGATATGATTATAAGACTGTAGTGAAAATAAAAAACTGAAAGGTGCATTAAAATGTTGTCTAGAATTCAGTGCTCTAGTTCAATGTTCCAGTCAGCCCATTTAGCTTTCATTCAGGTTACTCCATCCTATTCCCCACCTCTGTGGGTTTGCTGGTGTTACTTTTCTCAGAATTTTCTCTCTCATTTTCCTTCCTTTAAAATATCTTATGCTCACTCACAATCTAACCCAGTTTCTTAACCATTAGACCAAAGGCTCAAGTTGCCCTTCTTAAGGATCCAGGTTGGAACCAATCCTAGATGCTTCACGTTCCATGAGCTAATCCTATGCATAATTCTAACCTGATGTATTTTGTGCCCTGAAGAAGGGTCTAAGTTAAAAAGGCCAACACAGTCTTTCTGCATGTTTAACATGCCAATATCATTTTGTTCCTGAGACTTGAAGTAGATCATTTCACTTGGCTATATTACAGTACTAATCCTGACTGTGCAAATAGCAGCTATGGTGTAGGCCTGCCAGCTGTTAACCACAGATGCCTCTCAGTAAAAATAGTGTCTGTCTCAGAGGTTCACTCTAGTTTTATCTTTAAGAAATGTGTGTTAATAAAGTAGGTCAGGCAAATATGTTAAACATGTCCACCAATCCAGCCTCAAGTGACAGGCAGCTAAATCTATATAGCAATCTGGTTTACACATGCAAATGAGACATGTCTCTGAACTAGGAATAGCAGGGATTGAAATAAAATTATCCAGAATGAATCTTGTACAGATAAATATATACCACTGTGCTTGGAATGTAACTAATTTTATGGGACATCTTGCTGTTATCATCCAATTAGGAAGAAGTAGAAATATTTGTAAGCTGCTGTGAATGGGGAGTGGGTGGACAGAGCTAAAAAAACTTTAATCTTTTTAGGAAACATTTCAACCCATCTATAGACTCTTCCTAGTGTCAGCATCTATATGTATTGCTCCAGTTCTTCAATTGGTAGAAAGATATGCTGACAATTTGTGCTGTATCAATGATTTTGTGATATCTGCCTAAATGGCAAGGCTAGTGACTTAAGGGCCAATATTGGTAGATGTTTCTGGATGCACTTCTCTATCTATCAATTATGACCTGCTGCAGATGAAACATCCCCAACTGCTTAAATTGTGGTGAAGAGCTGGTCAACTTTAAGGGATGCTGGAATGGAATCTTTAGCTACTATTTAAGTTATTCAAGAGTTAAGAAGCTAACATACAATTTCTCTGAAGACAACTAGGTTCATGTCCAAAAAATAGACTTACTGCACACATGCTATCCCACTTTATCTTGGCTCTTTCATTGGGTATGCAATCTGGAGAGTGTGAAGTAGGAGAGAGTAATGGCTGCAGGAGCACATGAGTTGCAAGTGAAGGGCCATAGCCAGTAGCATACATTTCAACCCATGCTCCTCAATTGCATAATGACTTGTCACCCAAACTGAAGAAGAACAGGGGAGAAGCCTTAGCAATGTCTATCCAAGAACCATGGACAGGAATGGTAGTGCTGCCACTGAGCAGCAGGTATAGGCAGCAGCACCCAAAAGAAATCTATATACAAAATGGCCTAGGAGAAGGCAAAACAATGTCACTTTCCCACCCACCAAACTAATACAAGTGATTGAAAATACTCCCATATGAAATTTTTTGTTGGCAGAAGTGGCAAAAAGTCTGAAATGTCCTCTTTGGGGAAAGAACCAAAATAGTTGACAGAAATAAATCAGCATAATACCTAGTAGGGGAGAGAGATCTATAGAATCCAAGTATCTGGCCCCTGCAACAGCTCAAGTCAAATTAGTCATATAGGGCAGTGACCAGAAACTAAAGGGAAGGGTGTGTGTATGTGTGTGTGTGGGGGGGGGTAGAATTTGCCTGCAGTTATCTCAAGTGGTGAATGGGCTCTGGACTTTTCTAAGAGTATCATCATCATCACCACCATCAACATCACCATCACCATCATCACTGAAACACTGCATATTATTCCTATGACAAAATGTATCAAAAGATGGAAAATTCTACTTTAAAACTTGAATGACTAAAAAGCAATTTCATCTTGCCTCCAAAGTAGGCTGAGGATTTATTTGAAGTATAGGGTGACTATTAACGAAAGACAGGAAGCTTCCATCTATCACTTGGCCAGTCTTATCATTAAATAAAGAGATCTCAGAATCTTAAAAATAAAAATTTCAATTTTGGATAGGTAAGTGGAAGAAAGATCTCTTAGCTCAATAGAAAACATATTTGTCAAAATCTGGGGTAGAGATTGTAAAACCAACTCTTGCAGTTCTTCCTCTTTATGTTTCAAACTTAAGAATAGGTTATCTACAAAAGACAGAACTTTCCTGTCTTGGCATCTATCCAAACCAGTATTTTTTCAACATGAAATGTTACCCCCAGGCAAGCACTAATTTTTAGGTAAGATCTCACTTTGACAGAAAAGGGAATTATTAGAAGAAAATTGCATCTTGTAATCTCAGGACAATTTTTTCTGCCCCTATCTATCTATTCAGCAACCATGTTCATTCTCTTTGTTGTTTTCCTTTACTTGATTGAAATAGATAAATTAATGGAAGAAAAGAGCCATGGAGGAAAAAAAGCAATAATTATGAATGGGAAGGGAAGAGGGAAACGATGGGAAAAAAGAGGGGACAAAGAGATGGGCAAAGTATTTTAAGAAGACTGATCTTCCTCTTTCAGAATTTCATTTTTTTTTTTATTAGAAATTCTAGCTGAAAGTAAGGCTGGAAAAAAATTAATTTCAGTATTCTGTTCCATCTGATTATTTTTCTTTTTTATGAGCTTCTGAGGATCTTAGCTAAACAGCTCTTGATGAATATATTAATACTGCATTATCCCAGGTGTTTTGGGGAAGCGAGTAGAGGGGGAGTCATAACAGCATCCTATAATGAATGCTACATTGTTTCCAAGAGCAATAAATTGGGAATCATTAGTTTAAAAAAAGATTGATTTTAAGGAAGCCATTGGACAGCTTTATTTTTAATTTTATGACTTCAGAATCTGATTTGAAAGGTGATTGTCTATGCCCACTTTGAGAAAATGCTAAAATGTCCAGATAAAGGTATATGATTCTGGGTACATATCATGTTTCCTATGCATGTGGAGATTCTCAGTCATCCATGTCATAGTTATCCCAAAGATGCTTTTTCACGAGGCATCTGGACTTTCTTGTTTTTTCTTTAAAGACATTTCGTTTCTCATCCAAGAAGCTTCTTCAGCTCTGATTGGATGGTGGGGAATGAGTTTCCTATGCATCTTTTCCAAGTAGTAAGTCCCACACTGATTTGGTTAGGATTTTTTTCTGGGTAAAAATTGCATTCATCCCCATGATTAATAAACCTGAGAAATTGAGAGAAAATGAAATGGGGAAACCCAAATGTCCCAAAAGAGAGAAGAGTGGATCTACACT
The DNA here is from genome assembly GCF_016545835.1 of Crotalus tigris. Taxonomy (NCBI): domain Eukaryota; kingdom Metazoa; phylum Chordata; class Lepidosauria; order Squamata; family Viperidae; genus Crotalus; species Crotalus tigris. The sequence goes on from NW_024097707.1 coordinate 54,905, forward strand.
TTTATGAGTATCTCTGAAGCTGCAATCTCGGGGCTAACCTTTACTGTCAAAATGGATGCCTTAAAGCCCAGGTTTGTAGATGTAACCTTTAAAATCAGAATATATGAAGAAAAGATTACATGGGAGCCTTATCAGGGTGGAATGACACAAAGTATTCCAGATATTAGGCTGAATAACAAACGAAGGCATCCAAAATACATTATTGTTGTCTTTCAGGGAAGAACACTCTAAGCTAGTAATCAAGATTGCTTTGACAGAATTCCTCCCCTTAGAGATTACAGATTAAGCAACATTACTAAATGATGAGGCAAAGAGAGGAATAATATGTATTTTTAAAGTTTCAAAATGCCCAAATGGGCACCATTAGAGAAGAAGGTCACTTTTAAGTTCAAAGGTATTGGCACAATCAAAAATCAGAAGGTTCCAGACAAATTAGATGACTCCCAGCAACTCTTCTCAATCAAATTCACATTATGAAAGAATGCTGCAACAATGATAATCATGGTTAATCATTTTGTACCACTTATAGCACGTAAATTGCTTTACAATGCTGCTCATTCATCTTCAGGCAGCCAAGTGGGTCATTAATTCTCCTGATGTTACAGATACAGAGAAGAGAGTGAGATTCGTCAAAGAGAGCAAGGTAGCAAAATAACAAATATAATTAACTTTACCCAATCTGAAGAAGCAATACTTAGATCAGAACAAAACAAAGCAAAACAACAAAAAAGGAAGGATCAAATCAAGTGGATTGTCTTTAACTGGGATTAAATTCCTATTGCCTAGGGCCGGGATTCCCAACCAGGGGTGCTCGCATCCCCTGGGAGTACAAGACAATATTCCAGGGGGTGCGAAAACTTGGGTTTTCAAAATTATAGTGTATATGCATAATTTGTTGCCGTTATTTTGAACTTTTGTAAGGGATGTGAGAATATATCAGAAGTGTTCTAGAGGCGTGGGATATAGAAAAGGTTGGGAACCACTGGCCTAGGGAAAATACATAGAAATAGTTGTGATTCGGTGGGAAAGTGTGTGCCTTGAACTGAAGTATGTAATCAATCTGCTCCTTTATATTTTTGAGTATGTTTTAAAAGCAGAACTTGCTTTTAAAATATATTTTCAAGACTAAATAATTCTGTCTGTTTTCATACAAGGACACTGCAGGCCTACCCACTAACTTACAGAAGGCTGTTAGAACATCTCTTTTAATTAATTACAAATTGAAAATATAAAATACACAATCGTAATCGTATGTACATAATTATAGTTAATTTATAAATTATGAATAATTTATAATTATACTGCAAAGCATATAACTATAAGCTATAACTATGATTCTGGAATTTGGGTGCCTGGATGAATTTGTTATATGATATTCTGTTGTCATAATTATACTAATCCCAAAGGGAATCTGCTGAAATACTGTTAAATTGCTTGGTTAATTCTAATAACTTAGTTAAAGGATTTTAACTGTCAGTGAACCAAGAGCAATATATTTCATTCAAAGATACATTCCTTTCAGCTCAGAATGATATTTATTGCAATAAATATGGGAACTGTCAAAATGTAAATTGTGTTAACATGTTCCTGTAAATATTGGTGAGAAAGATGCATTATTTATTTTTTTATTTAAACCAGTTTTCAATGATATATCAGTCTTGAAATGATCTAGTTGACCTCTCAAATATTTAATCAACAAAAATACTTTGTAGAGTGAAAAGATATTGGGGGAAGTCTCTCTCTGTCACTGTTTAAATTTTACTGAAGCCAAAGCAAGAACATGCACAGATAAGAAATGGAAACAACTAAGTAATAATAATAATAATAATAGTAAAGTTGGAAGGGACCTTGGAGGTCATCTAGTCCAACCCCCTGCTCGGGCAGGAAACCCTACACCATTTCGGACAAATGGCTGTCCAGTCTCTTCTTAAAAACTTCCAGTGTTGGAGCATTTACTGCTTCTGGAGGCAAGCTGTTCCACTGATTAATTGTTCTAACTGTCAGGAAGTTTCTCCTTAGTTCTAGGTTGCTTCTCTCCTTGATTAGTTTCCACCCGTTGCTTCTTGTCCTGCCTTCAGGTGCTTTGGAAAATAGCTTAATTCCCTCTTCTTTATGGCAGCCCCTGAGATATTGGAATACTGCTATCATGTCCCCCCTTGTCCTTCTCTTCGTTAAACTAGACATACCCAATTCTAGCAACCGTTCCTTATATGTTTTAGCCTCCAGTCCCCTAATCATCTTTGTTGCTCTTCTCTGTACTCTTTCTAGAGTCTCAACATCTTTTTTACATCGTGGTGACCAAAACTGGATGCAGTATTCCAAGTGTGGCCTTACCAAGGCATTGAAGAGTGGTATTAATACTTCACGTGATCTTGATTCTATCCCTCTGTTAATGCAGCCTAGCACTGTGTTGGCCTTTTTGGCAGCTGCAGCACACTGCTGGCTCATATTTAGGTGATTGTCTACTAGGACTCCGAGGTCCCTCTCACAGTTACTACTATTGAGCATGGTGCCACCTATGCTGTACTTGTGCATTTGGTTTTTCTTGCCTAAATGTAGAACCTTGCTTTTTTCACCATTGAATTTCATTTTGTTAGTTAGTGCCCAGTGTTCAAGTCTGTCCAGATCCTTCTGTATCTGAAGCCTGTCTTCTGGAGTGTTGGCTATTCCTGCCAGCTTGGTGTCGTCTGCAAATTTGATGAGTTCCCCATCTATCCCTTCATCCAAATCGTTGATGAAGATGTTGAAGAGTACTGGGCCCAGAACAGAGCCCTGGGGCACCCCACTACACACTTCCCTCCATATAGATGCAGTTCCATTGAGGACCACTCGCTGAGTACGGCCGGTCAGCCAGCTACGGATCCATCTGGTGGTGGTTCTGTCTACCCCACATTTTTCTATCTTGTCAAGTAGTAGGTTGTGATCTACTTTATCAAATGCCTTACTGAAGTCCAAGTAAATTATGTCCACAGCATTCCTCTGATCCACTAATTTTGTCACTTGGTCAAAGAATGCAATAAGATTTGTCTGGCATGATCTATTTTTGACAAACCCATGTTGGCTTTTAGTAATGACTTTGTTTGCCTCTAGGTGTTCGTTGATTCGTTGTTTGATTATCTTTTCCAGGATCTTCCCAGGTATTGAGGTCAGGCTGATAGGTCTGTAATTTCCTGGATCCATTTTTTTTCCTTTTTTGAGGATGGGAACTACATCAGCTCTTTTCCAGTCCTCTGGTAGTTCCCCTGTGTTCCAGGATCTTTGAAAAATATAGTTCAGTGGCTCCGATATCACATCTGCCAGTTCCTTGAGAACTCTGGGGTGTAATCCATCTGGTCCTGGCGATTTGAACTCATCTAGGCTGGACAGGTGCTCACTAACCATTTTCTTGCCTATCTTAACTTGTGTTTCTGTTTTGTTTTTTATGGCACTATTTTTGATAGGTTGGTCTGTTTTTTCCCTTTGTGTAAAGACAGATGCAAAACACGAGTTAAATAGTTCTGCTTTCTCCCTGTTGTTTGTCACCTTCTTGCCACTTCCACCCACTAATGGACCAATCGTTTCCTTCACTTTTTTCTTATTTTTTACATGTTGAAAGAAGCTTTTTTTGTTATTTTTGACTTTGGTCGCAAGCCTTAGTTCATTTTGAGCCTTGGCTTTCTTCACTTCATCTTTGCAGGCTCGGGCTATTTGCTGATATTCTGACTTAGTTATGTTCCCCTCTTTCCACTTTCTATACTTGTCCTTTTTATCTTTCAATTTGTCAGAGAGTTCTTTATGCAGCCATGCTGGTTTCTTTTGAGAGCTGTTATTTTTCCTCTTTGTTGGTATTGTGCTAGACTGTGCTTTTATTATCTCATTTTTCAAAATTTCCCAAGCTTCTTGAGTTGTTTTCCCCTTGAGGATTCTCATCCATGGAATCCTTCCCAAGCCCTCTCTAAGTTTATTGAAATTAGCTCTCTTGAAGTCCAAGACTCTATTTTGACTGTGTTCTATTGGTTGTGCTTCTATAATGTTGAATTCTAATATTGCATGATCACTTCCTCCCAGGGTTCCTATGGCTTCGACACCGTCTATCATTTCATCTCTGTTAGTGAGAATTAGATCCAAGATGGCTAATCCCCTAGTTCCCTTCTCTACTTTTTGGGAGACAAAGTTGTCTGCTAGGTTTGCCAGGAACCTGTTTGATCTTCCACTTGGTGCGGAGTTTGTCTCCCAGTTGATGTCAGGGTAGTTAAAGTCCCCCATTACTATTGTGATGTGCTTCCTACATACCTTAGTTAGCTGACTAGCAAAAAGTTCATCTATTTCCTCTGTTTGGTTGGGTGGTCTGTAGTATACACCTATGGCAATGTCATTTCCCCTCCCCTTTTATATTGACCCAAATGCATTCAAGACAGTTTTTATCATTGTTGTACTCTATTTCTGTGGAGATGTAGTTATTTCTTATATAGAGAGCAACTCCACCTCCTCTTTTATTTGGTCTGTTTCTTTTAAATAATTTAAATCCCTCTAGCTGTGTGTTCCATGTGTGAGTTTCATCCCACCATGTTTCCGTAATGGCAACAATATCGTATCTGCCCTCATTAACCTGAATTTCTAATTCACCCTGTTTGCTGTTCATACTCTGTGCATTGGTGTATAAACATTTGAGTCCTTTGTGGGTGGCCCTGTGTTTCCTTTCTACATAACCTGTGTGGTGCCTGAGTTCCCCTATTGTCTTACCACCTATTTGGTTAGTGCACTTTATGTGGCACTCGCTATTAGAGGCTTCATTTTGATTGATAGCAAGGTTGGTATTCTTGTCCACACACACATCTATGCTACATGCACTGATAGCCCTATAGTTTTTAAATTGCCGGGGACAGGGTTGTTCCGTATCAATTAACTCCCTGTCCCCGCTGTTTAGTTTAAATTTCCCTCCAGAAAATCTGTGAATTTATAGCCGAGTAACTCAGTCCCTTTTTTTGATGGATGCAAACCATCTCTTTTGTACATCTTTTGATTGGACCAGCTACTGACATCGTGACTAATATATCCAAAGCCTTCCCCTTTACACCACTCCTTTAGCCACATATTGAATTGTGCTATGCGCTGGCCTTTTCCGTTTTGCTCCTTATACACTGGTAAAACCTCTGAGAAAGTAAGCCTACAGCTTATTCTGCTAAGTTCCTTCCCCAAGCTCTGGAAATCATTCTGCACAGAGAGTACATCTTTTTGGGACAGATCATTAGTGCCAAGATGTACAATAGCCTCCACATCACAGTCCTTGCTGCCATTCTTGATTATTTTAGAAATACGCTTCTTGTCCCTACTGGCAGTAGCACCTGGAAGACACCTGACCTCTTTCAAAGCCTCTGTGTCCTTTCCTAAATTTACATCCCTTATAATTGAATCACCTACCAGAAGGTAGCTTCTCTTTTTGGGAGCCTTTCTATTCTTGCATGACTGATGTGCAATACCTGATTCACACTTCTCCCTGTCAAAATCTAGTTCTTCATCTCGGACCACAATCCCCTGCTTATTTGAGTTATCTTCACAAATACCTTTACCAGTCTCCTTAATGTCCCTATTAAGGTCAGCAAGGGCACTGTAGCTGTTGTGCAGGGACACAGAGAAAGCTTTGTGTTTATGGTTCACAGCTCTCACCCTGCCAGATCCCACGGTTGTCCACACTGCCCTTTTCCTGCAGGATCTTTGTGGTAAAGGGGGCTGATAGCAGGGAGGCTTACTAGAGTAGAGGGGCTGAACTGGACACCTAATTTCTGCCCGAAGAGCACGGATTACAGACCCTAGGTAAATGATCTGTCCTTGTAGGCTAGTGATTTGTTTACAGATAGGACAGTTTCCAAGTTTGAAAAGGGTACTGCGAAAGACTGTTGCAAAGCAGGTGTTGCACTGAACTAAGCCGGACATCTTAGATACAGGGGATGTTAGACACACTTGCCCTGAATGTACTGCTACTGTTTGTGATTTTTAGTTATATAGTTATTTCCTGGTGGATTCTCCCAAAACTTACAGTTTAAGCAGCAGCTGGTGGAATGTAGCACGTTCCAGCAACCCGATCAGAGTTGGAATGGGGTTTAAATAGAGTATAATACCCTATAAATATAATGGAGATCCAATCAGGGCCTTGCTACTTTCCTGGTGGATTCTCCCAAAACTTACAGTTTAAGCAGCAGCTGGTGGAATGTAGCACGTTCCAGCAACCCGATCAGAGTTGGAATGGGGTTTAAATAGAGTATAATACCCTATAAATATAATGGAGATCCAATCAGGGCCTTGCTACTTTCCTGGTGGATTCTCCCAAAACTTACAGTTTAAGCAGCAGCTGGTGGAATGTAGCACGTTCCAGCAACCCGATCGGAGTTGGAATGGGGTTTAAATAGAGTATAATACCCTATAAATATAATGGAGATCCAATCAGGGCCTCGCTACTTTCCTGGTGGATTCTCCCAAAACTTACAGTTTAAGCAGCAGCTGGTGGAATGTAGCACGTTCCAGTGAATACAATCATTCTGTTAATGTGGAACACTTTTAGATCTTTTTTTTTTATTTTGCCTAAAACATTTTACAGGAGTCTTTCAAGAATCTTGATAAAGCTACCAGTCTTCTCTTGAATTAATGAGATATAAAAAAAGAATCATACTCAGCAGCACCACAAATTAATATTTCTTGTTTCTTCATGAATGTTTCCTTTCTCCATCTATGCCTTAAGTTTTAAGTTTTTAGAATACATTTCTAAAAGATGATTTCTAATTTAGTCACTCTCTAATAGATAAAATAGATATTCTTTTCTATCCCTTGGATAGGAATTTATTTATTTAGCCTCTGTTTTCTCCTGTATTTCATCTACCATTTCAATTCATTTTTTAAAAAAAAATGCTTTTCAACATTTGTCCAAGATGAACATTTTGAAGTCTGAGAGTTTTACTCTTTAATTAAGACCCAATACATTCATGTGTACTATATTGGAAACCTCCCTGCCTTCATATTCAGCTAAACTCCAAGTAGCACCGTGGCCTTTTTTTCCCTCTTCAGTTAAGTAGGAGAAACCAGACAAGCTACAAAATACTTAGAAGTTTCCAGTATGAAAAACAGCAACGCATTTGCCATTGCACTAGAATAAACAGCACTTTTAAAAAAATGTACCATCACACACCATCAGACAAAATGTAAGAAAATCATTTTTAAAGCCACGTGTGAAAGAAAAACAGACTCATGGAAAGCAGTTTAGAAAATTAGAAAGCCAATACAATTCACAACGCATTGATTTGCACAGTGTATTTTATATCTTCTGTAAGTTTCTAAATACTTCTTCAAGGGCAATTGCAAATAGCATGTTGCAGTAATAAAATCTGCAAGTTAGTGAGGCATGTGTTAACTGTTACTAGCTTTTTCCAGTAAGGATTGCAGAAGGCTGGGCAGACAAAGCTGCAAGCTTACCCATGAGCCATAATTGTTCAGATGAAGCATCTACATTTTTAATCTGGTCTCTCACAAAGTACAACCTCATCCAGAACAATTTGCACCACAATATCTGTATTTGAACTAGGTGCCAATTCAGGTCTCCAGAGCCTTTTTAGCTCCAGCTCAAAAGAACAAGTTGTCAGCAAAATCTTAGAGTTTGATGTGATCTTCTTCAGCTATTTCATGTAGATTTATTTTTTGACTAATAGACAGAAATGTGCCCTTGAAGAAAGACAGTCTCTCCGTAGCTTGTTTGCAAATATATAATGATGTTCATTGTTTTGAGGGAAAGCTAAAGAGATAAGAAAGCTGATGGCAAAATACTGTTCCCTACTAATAGCCTCTATTTGCCATTAATATTTTGTTTCTTTATAGTTTCTCAAAATATCTAAGTATCCAACTAGCCTCATGCAATTTACCAAACATATAAGGCTGAACAAGATTTATAGTTATACAAAGATAGTATGGCATAGTTTATTTCTAGATGTTTGTGGTGGAGTTCTTGTGCTCTGGTTTGTTTTTGAGGGATGAAATCTCTCAATATTAGAGGAGTTGGCATCCTGTTCACAGCCTGGGCTTTGGGGAATGAAGTTTGCATCATAGAGGTCATTCTCTGGAGCCAAGCATCTAGCTTATTCATATTGATTTTTATTGTGTTTTAGTAAGCAGAACAGGGAAAGGAATGTTATGTTTACCTTTAGGAATTGAGCTTTTGTTACATGAAAAAAGCCACAATCCATTATGCATAAGTTCCTACAGTTCACTTCCAAGCTGTTTTGCTATGTGTACTTTTGGGAACATTCCGTTAAACAAAGCAACCTTTTTTATGTTCCACAGACATACAGATTCTGATAATATTTCAAACCTAAAGGGGAACAAGCAGAATGTTTAATAGAAGAGAGGGAAAACATGTTAACAATTTTGTATTCCTTTGTACTCCAATGTTGTTGTCTTGAGCTGCATCAAAGGAAATAGTATGTTTATCCTTCAATTCTATAACACTGAGAAAAAAAAATGACACTGAAACCCATTTGCCTCTTTGTTGTGGCCACAGTTCAGACATTTTTATTAAAGATGTTTGGTTTAGCTTTCTTGGTATATAACTTGGGAGAAATTTTTTTTTAAAAAAGCTAAATCTTCTAAGTTTATAGTTTTCATGGTGGATTTCTTCAGCAAAATTCTTACAGGCAAGTGAATTTCCAGCATAGACAATCTTTTTTCAAGGTCAGTGTGAAATTGCTTGCAAATTAATAATAGGGAATGATGTTTGCTACTCAAGGAATATTGAATTTTGAATTCTACTACCATTTTTGCTAGGATTAGAGACAATTCCGGGAAGATTTTATTACAGAGAATGGAGAAATTGCACAGCCGAACACGGTCTTTGAAATAAAGGTATGTGAGCAAGAAAGAGCCAACCCAAGTCTACTGTTAGGCAGAAGGAACTAACAGATCAGTTTCTGATGCAGAGATTTATTCCAAAACAGACACTATAGCTTTAGAATTAATGCCATAGGTTTTTTCGAAGACTCTTACAAAATTCTGATATACTGTATTTTCACAAGGAATACAAAATACAATATCTGAGAACCTTGGAACAATCATTATTCTTGGCTACCAGAGAAAAGTTAAAGATCACTATCTTTTTTGAACCACGAGTCACATTTGACATTGGAGTGGCAAACCTGGAGTGGAAATGGAGAGGGTCAGGATTAATTGGTTTGGTTTAGATTAATCAAAATCAAAATTAGTAACATTAAGTTGATTTAATAAAGTCAATACATTCTTGCTAATTAGACTTAATTAATTTGCTTTTGTATCTTACTAAAATAACAATTTACCAATAATTTTCAAAGGGGCACAGGGAACTACACCCAAGGTCACAAAGCAGGGCCATTTGAGAGGGAGTCAACAAATCAAGAAAACAGCCACAACCCTGTGATAGAAATTCTATCCCTTTAAATGAAAATTTGCCTCTTCAATCACACCATCATAGCCCACTTTTCTTACTTTTTTGACTATCAGTCCCAGCATACCTCCTTCAAAGATGCACGCATTCCTAGGGCCACAGATGGGATGTCACTGCTATAAGCGATCCTTTCCACTCCCCCCCCCCCTTTAGGAACTTCAAAGCACCATTTCTGAGGCTTCTATAATGGTGTAAATTCAATCACATTTTTATTTGATTAAAATTCAGTGTTGTTGTTTTTTAGCACTTGGTTGGCATATCTCCAAAGGTTAAAAAAAACTTTTATAGCCTAATATGAGCTGGCATGAATATTTCAAAATGCTTGGGAAAATGGTGTTCTCTTCAGGATAGCACAGTTTAATTTGAATAAACCAATATCTGTCCATATGTATATGTGGGATTTTGGATGAAGCAAGCAGATTAATAGATAACAAAAGACCTGACTAACAAGCCAGCAACTGGTAAATTGAAAGAAAGCTTTAGAAGTGATATGTCCTAAGAAAAGAATTCGTAAATATTGAGAGAATTATGATCGTGTTCTCCAAATATTGCAAATTTTTATTTCACAGAAGACTGTAAAGCCATTCTCCAATTCTTCTTTCAAATAATAAATTAGTATTAGAATATTCTTTTAAATAAAATAATCTCAGCAGAGCCATATGCTTAAAACATTGGGCTAGGACAGAGGAGGGATGAAAAAACAATGGAAAGATTGGCCCTGGCACTGAGTCTCAGCCCAATCTCTCAGGAAATAAATCCAACAAATAAAAAAATTATGATTGAAATAAGGATAACACCAATATTTCTTTATTGCCTTCAAATTCTTCCCAAGATCAGAATAGCCTTCATTCTACTATTGTTTATGATACCTTTGAAGATCTGGCTCTTCACACAGGCCTTCAAAAAAGGGAGAGTGAGGCACTTGCTTCATTGTGCTTGCCATTTTTATCTTTAACTTTTTAACTTTTATTGTTTTTATAGGAATTTCTTTGACTGTTGTCAGCTGCCCAGAATCACTGAGAGTCAAGTTGCGTACAATATATATACTCAACAGCTGCCATTTCTTTAGTTGGTTGTAGCCTTCATATGCATCAGGTTCTTCTCAGGAACCTAGGATATCATAATCTATTGGCATAATATGTGTGCAGATCCAAGCAGTATGTCCTTTTGAAAATATCTGATGGAAATTTCGTGCCATCCAAGATGGTTTTGTATGTTACTCAGTATGCTGATAACCACTGGGATCATCATAGGTAGCTTATACCACAATCTTTCAATTTCAGTTTTCAGATCTTGATACTTTGTGATATTTTTCCATTTTCATGTAGGCATACTCTCAAGTTCTCTGAGAAACAATATAATCTATCAGGAGTACTTTTTCTCAGCCCAGCTCACCTCACAGGGTTGTTGTTTCCCAACACATCAGATGCACATTTGGAAGCTAAAATATACCTAAGTTCAAAATTATGATCTACATGGTTTGCTGTGATGTCTAAATTGGGTTATTAGTAACTGACCTTTTCCCTGGATAGTTAAGACAGTTAATGTCTGATTCTGACAAAAAGGTGGGCTTATATCTGTGTACCCATTGAAAACCTTCTGGTTTAATCTTAATCAGTAGTCAGAAGTGATTTATTGTATGTGCTTGAAATTTTAGAATTATCTGAGAGAGGTAATATGATTTCAAGTGTTTAGAAGAGAATATACAAATATTTAAACAACCTTGATGTGAACAGGTGCTGCTATAGTGGATGAATGCTGTCCCCATACAAATGTTTGCAATTGTCTAATTTGAGCATTTGAAGGATGCTTCTATTCTGGAATGGGACAGCCTGTGTTCTGAGTTCCAAAGCAAACATTTACATAGTTTATTTTACTTTTTGTTTAAGCAATTCCAAAACAGGAGACAAAATACCAAATGTCCAAGTTTCAGTTGCACATTTCATCCTTTTTAAGCAGCAACAGTATTGGGTGGCAAGAAGTACAGTATGTTCCATATTTCTGTGGTGCCAAAAATAAAAAAAAGAGTTTGAATAATTCTAGAACCTGAAATAAAGTATATCATCAGTGATTATAAAGAGGTGATTAGCTATTTGTTCTGACCCTTTGTGCTCCTTCAAGTTATTATCAACTGATTCCTCCCACCATTCTTTGGGAAAGTGGTAACCATAATTGAAAGTATTCACCAAAAGTCAGAATTTATATATTTACTTCTAGATTAGACAAGGTTAGTTTAGGTTAGATGGACATAATGAGTTGTCAGTATTTATTTTTATGAATTTCACAGAATTTCACAGAGCTATGCAATTTTTTTAAACCTAGGGCCAATTTGAAGCCAGATGCGAAGAAATAACACAGCCAGAACAAAAACTTTAATTTAATTTAATTTATTACACTAAAATAGAAGAAGTTGAGATAACTGTGACTGAAATATTCCATACAGTATTTAACAGAGTAAATATGTATGAATATAACCAAACTCATAAAGATTATCTAAAGACCATTGCTTAAGAACCACTGAGTACAAATAAGATTTATTGAGAAAGTTACATGGTATGATAGAAAGCCTGCATCTCCATTCTTTTAATCCTAGTGATGGCACAAAGAAGGAAAAGAAAGAGGAGGAGGACGAGGAGAAAGAGAAGGAAGAGTAGAATGATTATTTTTGCTATAGAAGATAGTGTGAAGACACTTTAAATCTAGGGAAACCTAAGCAAAGTCAGAGCATTTTCTTGTTTATTATATGCAATGGATTTTTTTAACTGAAAATTTATAATCATCAGCAATGAATCCTTTAACCCCACAGACTTTTTCTGCTATTGGATACTAAATAGATATTCCCAAAGTATAACTTGTTCTTATGAAATTTGAGACCCAAGACTTACCCTTATTATATTCCAACTCATTCATTTTGTCTTGTTATCCCAAATTGTTAAACTACAATAATCCCAAACTGCAATCTTGTCATCCAGAGTGATTGCAACCCCTTCCAGTTTCATAGCACCAAATTTAGAAGTGTCCTTTCTATTCTATTCACTACATAATGAGTGAATACATCAAGATGCACTGGACCTACTTTGAAGAGTTAGTGTACTATATTCCATTTGTTATATAACCCATAATACATGATGGGTTCATATATGATTCTTCAGCCAGTGATAAACTGATTGACAATCAAACTTTAAAGAACTATAAATATAGTAAAAAAAAACCACCCATGAATTAAGAGACCCATATTTAAGGGATGTTAAATGAAATAATCCATTCACTGCATAAGGTGATCTGAGTGTTTAAAGGCGGGTGCCTTTTTTACATTATGCAACTGGTATGAGAGCTGACAATTGGCACTTTTTCCAATGCTACAACAAAATTATGTCACCAGGTCCTGGGATCCTAGGAAACTGGAGACATTCTTAGATGGCTCATCTCTGTCCTTGTCTTGCAGTTTATATATTTTAATGTTTAATAAGTGATTTTTGAAATATATTTATAATGATTTTTATACATTTGTTGTTTTATTTGATATACACCACCCAGAGTCCCTTTTTGTGAAATAGATGCCATGTGAACTTGATTAATAAATAATAATAAATTAATAATTTGTTTATTTAAAATTAAATAAGTAAAAATAAACACAAGAAATATGAATATGAAACCAAGTCAACATTGTAGTAGAAAGAAATAGCAATCTGTGGTCAAGAATGGCTCTCATTACCTTTCAATTTTGTAGAAATAGTACAATATCTCTTTATATCACAGCAGTTCTCATACCACAACAAGAAAGAGACTGATCTTATTTAACTTGATTAATAGCCATTACTGTGCTCAAACAGTGGAAATAACATATGGAAGTAAAAACTGGAACTTCATCATCTGTGCTCCATCACACCATGCCTCTATTTCTTTTCTTTTTTTCTTTTAATTCTGTTAAGAGTTTAAAAAGGCTTTTTACTTAGAGACTAGACATAGAAAGGAAGGGAGGAAAGGAAGGAGGAAGAGAAAAAAGATAGGATTTAAACAATGTATCAGACAGATTGTTATGGGTCATGGAAAGATAGATTTTAAAATGAATGAATCATAAAGCCATCCAACAAATGACTTCCGGTGGTTAAAGCGGTGGAGATGGCGGCTACTTTGTAGCCGTCCTCCTGAGAAGGTGTCAGATCCGCGGAGCACAGCGTTTACCAGCTGGCCCGCGGCTCGCAATCCCCTTCCCGGGCGAAGGGAAGGGGTAGAGATCGCATGAATAGAGGTAGAACCTCTTAACTCTCCCTGGATTTTTATTTTTAGGGGGGTAGAAAGAGGGTTCCCTCGGAGTTCATTGCCTTCTCCGCCTCTCAGCTGTCTTTGTTTCTTCGGAAACAAAGCGAGACGCCGCTACCATCTCCGTACTTAAAGAAACCGTGAGTAATCTTAAACCGGACAGAACTGTTTAAAGGATTTTATTTATAGTTTAGCTTCATTTTATTTTTTTTAGTTTATTTAGTTTATTTAGTATCTGCTGATTTTTTTTTATTTTTTTGAGCTTTCTCTTTTCTTTCGGGCGGAAAAGTGAGAGTGAAAGTAAAATGGCGTTTTGAAAGTTTTTTTTTCCTTTAAAAGACGGATCGGCTGAATTGCTGTTTAATACTGCTTTTTTTTTTACTTTTTTTACTTTTTTATTCTTGGGGACTTTTAGATTGATCTTATTTTATTCTATTTTATCTTATTTTTAATTTTTTTTTTGGATTACTTATTTTTATCGGTATTTTTAAGAAGAAAGGAAGATAAATTAAAATGGCTTCAAAACGACAACCAGCTACTGCAGCTTCTAAAGTAACTTCTTCTCCTGCTCCTTCTACTGTGCAACAACAACTTAAAATAATACCCTCAGTGCAGCAACCTAAATCCACTCCACCTTCACCTCCCCCATCTGGCACATCAGCACAAGACATTAAAGAAATAATGGTAAGTGCTGTCTCACAGTTTAGGGAGGAAATGAAACAACTTTTGGACCAGAATAAATCTGAAACTAAGGAGGAAATGAAGAAAGAGATGAAGGAGCTTTTAGAACAGAATAATGCTATTTTGAGGGATGATATACTTCTAGCTCTATCTGGAATGGCCTCAGTGGTTGTGAAGCTGGACTCCAGAGTAGAGGAAATTGAAGAAACAGTTGAACTTTTGGATTATAAATTTCAAGATATGGAGAAAAAAGTGGAGACTTCACAAGATGATATTCTTATGTTCCAGTATAGACAGATGGAATATGCTTTGAGAATAAGGGGTCTGAAAGAAGATAAAACTCAAGATTTGATGGAAATGGTGATTAATGACTTGGCTGTTATTTTGAATATTGATAAAGAAGAGTTACGTGGGGATGTGGAAAGAATTTATAGAGTTAATTCTTGGATTGCAAAACAGAGGAATTTGCCTAGAGATGTGGTGATATATTTTGCTAAGAAGTCTTTGCGAAATCAGATTCTACAAACTTTTTATAATAAAAGATTTCAGATTGCTGCCCAAGATATTATTATTTTAAAGGAAATTCCACCTAAAATTTTAAGAAGCAGAAAAGATTTTGCTTTTTTAGTAAATGAACTTAAAGCAAGACAAATGCCATTTAGAT
Source organism: Crotalus tigris (assembly GCF_016545835.1). NCBI lineage: Eukaryota > Metazoa > Chordata > Lepidosauria > Squamata > Viperidae > Crotalus > Crotalus tigris. The sequence continues at coordinate 69,949 of NW_024097707.1, forward strand.
GGGAGATTCCGATGGGCATTGTTTTGAGCCATGCGGGGACACGTTATAGACTTAATACAGTTGCTAAAGCTAAGGAATTTTATAAAACGGTCCTGGGAGCAGGCTCTCCTTTGCCCATGATGCATAAAGTCTTGAGTGACAAAGAGATGGAACAGAAATCTGAAGGTACAGGGATGATGACTGCTGGACAGGTGGTATGGATGTCTCAACCAGAGGTTAAAGAACAGAGAATGACCCGTGCAGCACATAAACGTAAAGAAAAAGAACAACAGAAAAAAGAAAAAGAAAAAGAAATTGAAGAATCTACTCAGCAAATTGCTTCAGTGCCGGTGGGAGGAGCAAGACCCAAAAGCTCTGCTACATATTCATCAGCAGCAGAATTTGAGCGGATCTTCTCCAGGCTGAAGGCCAAGGGAGATGGCAAAGCTCCTGTCCTGGAATGTTAATGGATTAAACATTCCTCAAAAGAGAAAAAAAATTTACCACTATTTGAAACAACATAACAATGATATTATTTGCTTGCAAGAAACTCATATTACAGCTAAAGATCAAAAATATTTAAATAATCCTCGCTTGGGATCTCATTTTGTATCTCCCGCCCCTGGGAAGAAAGGGGGTGTGGTAATCTATGTTAAACAGAATTTATCCGCTACCTTGTTAGAATCAGACCCTTACGGAAGATATGTTATGCTTGAACTTGGTTTATATGGCAAGAAAATTCTTATTGTGGGGTTGTATGCACCAAACCAGCAACAGGAGCAATTTTATAGGTTACTACATCAGAAAATAACTTTGTTGGACTATAGATCCGTGATTTTAATGGGAGACTGGAATGGTGTCTTAGATATACAAATGGACAAAAAAGGCTCTTCTACCTTTTTTAAACAGGCTAAATTACCTAAAGCCTTTTTTGATATGAAAGAAGATTGGGAATTGAGAGACTATTGGCGTGAACGTAATCAAGAAGAAAAGGATTTTACGTTTTTCTCAGATAGACACCAATCTTTCTCAAGAATTGATTTCTTTTTGATCACAACAGATTTATACAACAGGGTGAAGAATGTAAAAATTTTTCCTAGGACATTGTCCGATCATAGTCCAGTTTGGATGGAACTGTTTGTAGAGAAGGAAGATAGGAGATCCTGGAGGGTGAATGAGAATTTATTTAAACAAGAAAAAAATGTTCATAAATTAAAGGAATGTTTAAAGGAATATTTTACTTTAAATATGAACAAGGGAACATCAATGTCAATGGTCTGGGATGCAAGTAAAGCTTTTATGCGTGGTATTTTGATAAAAATGAATAATTTGCATAGACAGAAACAGACTCAGAAACGGAAAGACTTGGAAGAGGAGATTAAATTAAAAGAGAAACTTTTAATTTCAAATCCCTTAGATGAAAAGGTTAAAGGAGCTTTAAAATTGTTAAAAACACAATTTAACATGCTGATGGCTGATCAAGCTGCAACTAATTTGTTATTTATGAAACAAAATACATTTTGTAATGCTAATAAACCAGGGAGATGGTTGGCTTATCAGTTAAGAAAAAAACAGAAACAGAGGAATATAGATAAAATAAATTATAATGGTAAATTGGTTTATCAGAAAGAATTGATTAAGAAATCTTTTTTAGAATACTATCAAAAATTATATAAGGGTACTAATATTCAAATTACAGATATAAATAATTATTTAGGCAAAGTTAACTTTCCTAAATTAACAGAAGATCAGGAAAAAAAGATTAATGGTTTAATTACTAAGGAAGAAATTGTTACAGCTATTAAACAATTGAAATTGGGCAAAGCGCCGGGTACGGATGGGTTGACATCTATTTATTATAAAGCTTTAGTAGAAGAGATGACTCAACCGTTGTGTGAACTGTTTAATAATTTATTACAGGGGTTAGAGATCCCTCCATCCTGGCGTAATGCATTTATATCATTGATTCCAAAAGATAGTCAAGATCTTACTTTGCCTAAAAATTATAGGCCTATATCTCTTTTAAATGTGGATTATAAAATTTTTGCAAAAATTTTAGCTAACAGGCTTATGGGGATCTTGCAGCAGTTTATACATAGGGATCAATCGGGTTTTATAACTGGAAGGTATATGAAGAATAATGTTAGACAAATTATTAATTTATTAGAGTATTTAGAAAAGAATAACCAAGTCTCTGCAGGCCTGATATTTTTGGATGCTGAAAAAGCCTTTGATCAAGTGAATTGGCAGTTTATGCTGTGTTTAATCAAGGAGATGAATTTTGGACAAAATATATTACAAGTATTATCCAATATATATCAAAAACAGACTGCTCAAATTATTGTAAATGGGGGTTTGTCAGAGGCTTTTGTAATAGAAAAAGGAACAAGACAGGGATGCCCGTTGTCTCCGTTATTGTTTGTTTTAACACTGGAAATTTTGTTGATTAAAATTCGGGAGTCTCAAGAAATAAAAGGAATAGAAATTAATAAAAAAGAATATAAATTAAGAGCCTTTGCAGATGACTTGGTTGTTACTTTGTCTCAACCTGTTTGTTCGGTGGTGAAATTATTACAATTGATTCAACAATATGGACGTGTTTCTGGCTTTAAAATTAATAATAATAAGACCAAAATATTAGCTAAAAATATGACTAATGGTGATAAACAGGCTCTAGTTAACTTAACAGACTTTGAAATTGTTGATAAGGTAAAATATTTGGGGGTTACATTATCTGCTTCTAATGTAAAATTGTATAAAAATAATTATGAAAAGCTGTGGATGGAGGTACAGAAGGATTTAAAAAACTGGAATAATTTACAGTTATCCCTTATGGGCAGAATTGCAGTTATTAAAATGAATGTCCTGCCAAAGTTTATTTTTTTGTTCCAAATGTTACCTATCTTAAAGAACGAACGTAATTTAGATGAATGGCAAAAAGGTATTAATAAATTTGTTTGGGCAGGGAAAAAACCAAGGGTGAAACTTAAAATAATGCAAGATTTTCGTGAGAGAGGTGGACTCAAGGTACCAAATATGAAATTGTATTATGATGCTGTAGTATTGACATTGATTAGCGACTGGGTGAATTTAACAAATACAGAAATACTTCATTTGGAAGGTTGGGACCTATTTTTTGGATGGCATGCCTATTTAATATTTAATAAAAAAGTGGATTGGGTTTTTAAGTCTCATATTATAAGAAACTCTTTGCTAAGAGTGTGGAGAAAGTATTATAAAAGTGACTTCAAAATACCATTATGGGCTATACCTCGGCATGCCATAGAAGGTATAAGGAAAGGGGTAAATATGGATAAGGTCTCTTATGTACAGTTATTAAGATGGGATGGCCAAGACTGGCAGTTAAAATCTTTGGAAGAATTAACACATGAAAACTTAACTTATTCATGGTTCCAATATAGACAAATAGTGGATAGATGGAAGATGGATTGTAAAATGGGCTGGCTTAGAGAAGATGAAATTTTTTTAAAACAAGTAAGAGATCAAAGGCCAACCCATATTAAGAGAGTTTATGGGGTTTTAGTGGAATTAGATTCAGAACTTGAACTAGTTAAAGATTGTATGATTAAATGGGCACAGAATATTGGTGAAACGATTTCAATGGATACTTGGGAACTTATTTGGATAAGAAATGTTAAATTCACACAAGCGCAAAATTTAAGAGAGAATTTTTATAAGATGTTTTATAGATGGCACCTTGACCCAAAGAAAATGTCCATTATGTACCCTAATCTACAGCCGAAATGCTGGAGATGTGGATATTTGGATGCTACCTATTACCATATTTGGTGGACGTGTAAGCATATAAAAGCTTTTTGGATTAAGATATGGTGGAATATTCAAAGAATTTTTAAAAGGAGGGTAAAATTTACTCCGCAATTATTTTTACTAGGTATTGTTATTGACTGTGATGCTAAGGAGGTTATATTGATGTTAAATTTGATTACAGCCGCTAGGTTGTTAATAGGACAATATTGGAAGAAGGAATCTTTGCCTACTTTACAAGAATGGTTTCATAAAGTTTCGTATTTGGCAGAAATGGCAAAGATTTCGGCTTTCTTAAAGGAGCAATCTCAAGAAAAATTTTTTGCGGTATGGGAAAAATGGATAAATTTTATACAACATAATTTGGATATGGAAAAATATTATCTAGCCTTTTTATAATTTGTAATGATTGTTTTTTCTTTCTTTCTTTCTTCTTTTTCTTTTTTATATATATACATTTTTTATGTATTATTATTCATATATTTTTTTTTATATATATATGCTTTATTCTTCGTCTACTTTCTTCTTTCTTCTTTCTCTCTCTCTCTTCTCTTTTTATTTATTTTTTTTTCTTTTTTAGTATATATTATTCATTTTAAAGTTTATGTTATGTATATTATTATTATATATATTATTATTGTGATTTTTATTATTATTATTAATTATTTTATAAATTGCAAATGTTATTTTTAAAATATTTGTTAAATAATCCTATATTCAGTTCTGGGAAGTCGGGGGGGGGGTGGGTGGTTGGGGAGGGGGGGGTGGATTTTTATTTGTAAAACTTTTGAAAAATTTCAATAAAAAAAAAAAAAAAAGCCATCCAACAAATGAGAAACATATAAAAAATTAAAAGGAAACAGTAAATCTTCTGCTTTCCACACTTTCTCTCCTCTCTCTCTCTCTCTCTCTCTCTCATCTACCTATTTATCTATCTATGTGTCACCTGACACTAGTCACTCTAAGCAAACAGAATAATAGGGAATCTGAAATAAACTGGAAGAGTAATACAAAGAGGAGAATTCAAAATAATGAATTGTACCTAGCCCAACGATGGTTGTAAAAATGTTTCTACTGCAATACTTAATATAAGCCTAAGCAAGTCAGCTTCAGTTATTTTGATGTGGTTTTTTTTTTGTTTCTCCTAAAGCTTGGCACCAGTGATTTATGCTTGAATTGACCTACCATCTGTATTCCAGTTATCTGACCTTCTACTCCATCTCTGCCAGAACTACTATCAAGTCAGCCAAGGACTTTGTGCTGTTAAAAAGTGGGTTGTTGATAATGAGAATCCTGATGATAGCAATCCAAGGTCAAACTGCAATTCCACACTTTGACAAGTCTACTGACAGAGCAGCTGTCAATATCAGTGGATTTATCCAGTCTGAGAACATCTAACTGATGGATATTTGGATAGAATAGACTAGGACCTATACATTAAATTTATAGGACATTGGTGTAGTACTCACGTTTCATCTAAAGTAACATTCTAAGAGAAGCTGAAGTTGGTTTCCTGCTTAGGCAAAGCATTAACTTCTGAAAAATGTGGAAATAAATGTGATATGATTATCTTTTCATGCAGGGTCAAAACCACAAATGTTTATTTTTTTCTTGTATCAGTTTAATTATAATAATTCATGTTTGAAAGATTAATTTATATTTAGATAGCCTTGAATGATCTTGAACTTAGCTGATCTTGAGAGAAGCTAGCAGGTTAGACACAGTTAGCATTTTAATGGAAGATCACCAGGAAATCCAATTAAGAACAAAAAAAAAAAAATGATAGCGCCAAATCAATAAAATAAAATATAAAGTTATATGGTTGAGTCCCTAGAGTTGCTATGTATTGAACTTCATTTAAATGAATCTTTTATTCTTTCTTTCCTTCATATAGAACTGAAATATCCTAAGGAATAGACCTAATGATAAAACCACTTTGAGTATATACTTGTAAATTCCTTAAAAGCAAAGAAGATTGCTTTTTTCATCCAAATCATCCAGCTTTTTTCAGGAACCAAACAATCACAAGATTTAGACCTCATTAGTTTTCAAGAAATTACTATAACCAATTTTAATATGTTGGAAAGAACAAACGGCATGTTGTGGACTAATTTTACCAATTTGTGTAAGAGATCTGATGGCAGAATGGATTAAGAATTTTGGACATAATGGAACCACAGGAAAATGTGTGGTTGAAAGGACTGAAATTTAATTATATTATATTATAATATAATTATATTATAACTAAAATATTTTTAATAAAATGATGTACTAATGGAATATGATTCTAAAAATTATCTAAAATGTGTAAAGATATTTAAAATTTATGTTGCAAATGTGGAAACATTAAGGGCCGCTTTATTATGTCTGGTAGATTTGTAAAAAAGCTAGAAAATTCAGGGCTCAAATACTGTACATATAGTGTTACATAGGATTTTAGATACCAAACCAGAATTTGTCTTGCTGGAATTAATGGATAGTCAATTAGAAAAGAGCCATGAAAGGGTATTTTAATATGTGATTATTGCTGTGAAACTATTATATGCACAAAAATGAAAAGACTCAAATACTCACAAAAGAGAATTGTTGGTGAAATTGACAAAAACAAGCAAAGATAGCAAAATTAACTTCTTTGATTAGAGAAAGATCAACAATCACATTTATTAGTGACTGGAAATCCCATTTGGACTTTTTGCTGAAAGAAGAAGAAAAAACTTCTGATTTTTGGCTTTGAAGATTAGAAAGGCTATATGGGGAAAAAAAGGAAATTATGATGCAATCTTAGAGAGAGAGAACAAAATATAAAATGTACAGTATCTACAACTGCTTTCACTATTTACTATTTTTCTTGATTGTCTTTATTTTCCCTTTTGGTTTTTACTTTTTGAAAATTTTCTTCAATAAAATCTATCTATCTATCTGCCCAAAGTCGTTTGATAGTGTCCATACCCTGTCCATGCTTCTATCAGCTCCACTCAACATTATATATCCAGTTTGGCCTAGTGGCTGAGCCACCAGATTAGAAAACCAGGAGACTGTGATTTCCAGGCCTACCTTTGGCATGGAAAACCATCTGAAAAACCACTCTCTTTCAGCCCAATTCACCTCACAGAGTTGTTGTTTAAAGGAAAATAGGAGGAGGAAGGAATGTTAAATATGTTTGCCTCCTTGAGTTATTTATAAAAAATAATAAAGGGCACTTGAGGCATGAGAGATAAGAAAATATAAAAAAATAAAATAAAAAACAAACCTCCTAAACTTGAAGGAAAGAATTTTTTGTGGGGAAAAAGACTGCATATCTGAATACTGCTCTCTTAGTTTCAAGATTACTAACATCAATAAGTATATTTCCTACACCAATATTTTCGCTAATGTAGAAGAGAAGAATAAAAGCCTCAAAGTGCTCCTGGCCCTAAATCAAATTTATTGTGTGTTTACTACTTTATCACAACTTTTTTCAATTTTTCAGTTTTAGATGTCAATCTCATTCATGGGCCTTTATAATTACAATTTTCATTGTAAACTTCATTGATGTTGTTGTTGTAGTTCATGATACAGATGAACATTTCAATTATACATGTTGGACTACAATCTGCCAAATTCCCAGCTTGATAGTGAATAGTCTAAGACTCTAAGAATTATGGAAATCAGTCTTCCACACTTCTTGAGGGCACAAACTGTTTTCTACTTTCTATTCTGCTTTCTATTTGGCTGAAAGTACTTTGATGTAATAATTTCAATTGTCAAGTTTCATTCATTTATTCATTCATTCAGTTCAGTTCAGTATTTATGATACTCAATTTTCATTGTGCACGTTGCTTGTAATAATAAGAAATAACAGTTGAACAGTTGCAACTCAGTTACACCTGTTTATTGAGCAACTTGGAAATCATAACTTGCCACTTCTTCCTCAGTCAGATCAGCTATTAATGGAAAAAACTGCAAGAGGAATTGTATCTGCATGTTGAGCAAGAGATCTCCTTCCCCCCCAAAAAATAAAATAAAATAAAACTCCAGAGGTCCATAATCTCTCTCCACATTTTGGTGATTTCATCTAGCAAATGTAATTAAGTAATAAATATTTTTTTCTTTTTCTTTTCTCCTTTTTTCATAACTGATCATAAGCCAAAGAAGAAAAATTAACATTTTGGCAGGCAATTTTCTTTGGCTGAAAGAGATACAATGGCAGTTCTGTGGCCATTCCCCCCCCCCCCCCCGTTGTAATAACAACTGTGCATTACAAAACTTTGCCTTTCATGTGTATTTCGCATAGAGAACAAGCGTAATATTTGGTAGATGTTGATTAAAATTTGCTTAAGAGGATCTGAAAAGAACAAATTTCTTAACTACAATTCATACACTGGGGATTGGGTGTTTTTTTAGAATGTTCTAAGCTTATAGAAATGTTTGGCAAGAGTCCCACATGTCCCCTATATGTACCATATAGCTAGATGTAGGTCCTGCTCAGCCCCTCAGTTTCTAAATCTGACATGAGAGGACCAAAAGAACAGGATCATTTGAGGCCAAGTAGGATGAATATGTGTGTGAATTGATAAATAACCACTTAAGGAAGTATGGGCACAGATTACTAATCAGTTCTTTTTCATTGTGCTCTCTGTGATTCAAATGAATGATTAGCGCTCTATTTACCTAAAGTGAACCTGACTGTTATAAGATAACCAATAAGAGGACAGTCCTTCAAGAGTGCTTCCTATAGAAATGAAGGTCTAGATTATAATAAAAGCCATGCAGCCTTCTCTCATTCTTCTAATAAAAAGTGGTAAGATGTCAATACTTTTGTTGCATTTGTGAGGAGACCATAAATTAGAAAAGGAAATGGATGTTTGGACAGTTTATAACATAGCTTGACTGCTCATAGGATGAGCACAAACTTTATATGGACCTTGAAAATTCAAGGATAAGCATTGATCCCGGTGGAATGGAACCATCTAGTTTAGGTAGGAAGCAAAAATATGAGGGACATTCAACAATCGAAGCAATGTTTTCAACCTATATAATTTTTATATTTTAATTAATAGACATATAATCATAGATATAAATCCTTTATGTCAGTGTTGACTTCTGGAATCTTCTGGACTAATTTTCTTAGCAAGATTTTCAGAAGTGATTTGCCCTTCCTTGTTTTCTAAGGCTGAGGGAGAGAGAGAAACTGGCCAAAGATCACCCAGATGCTTTCATGCCTAAGGCAGAACCTGAACTCACAGTGTCCTGGTTTCAAACTGGTGCCTTAAATAAATATTTTCTTATTTATTTAAATTGTAATTGTAGATTGTGCACATTTTAACATTTTTCTTATGTGAGGGCTACCAGACTGTGCCAGAATATCAATGTATCTATCATCCACCCAGCCAGCCATCTTAAATTGTTCAATTAGTTTAAGTTGAAGCTTCTGAACTTTGGGCATCTGCGGTTACAAAATCTAATTTGGGATTTTTAATAATTTAGCAACTTTCTACAAGAGGATGGTGATAGAACATTTGCTCACTCTACAATATTGTAGATGCCTAGAGGAGATATCCTTTGGGTTTAACAAGCTTTTGAGGCAACATTTACATTTTATTTTAGTTGGAGAGAAATTTTATTGGATCCCAAAAAATTATGTAGTGCTATCCATGGTCCTGATTTCATCTGCTCTTCACATAAGATAGCTTTTATTTTAACTTAGTTTATTGTATTTTCTGGGCTGGATTTTATTTGGACAATCTTATCAATTTGCATATTCTACCTGAACTAGATATTCATTAAAATTGGTCTTATAGGATGTCGTTGGTTTTTCTCATTAACCTTGAGTAACTTTAGACTATAATACACATCAGGCAGATATTTATTTCCATTAATTCCGGGGATAGTACCAATAGAAGAGAATATATATAGGTCAGGGTTGAACTGTGGAGTCCTTAGTGCTGTCTGAGCTTGGCTGCTTTCATACAGATTTTCATTACCCAGCTAGGTACCATCTTCCCAAAAGAGTGGGGTTTGCTCTCTTTTTATATACAATAGCTTGCCTTGTCAGTGTTTGGTGAAGGTGTTGTTTTCTCCTTGGTAGCTCCTTAATTAGGTTATTGTTCACTGTTTGATTGTTGTCTGCTGTAGCTCCTGGTTATCTGGGTATTGATTGTTTTCAAGGAAGTGATCTGATCTTTTTGTTTCCTATTTAGCTTCTTACTGTTTCTTTTGTAAATGTGTTTTTTCTTTATGTGCCTATTAATGTCTCATTTGTTTTTTGAGACTATGTTCCTGGAGAATCAATACTGAATAGGTTACATCAGGGGTGTCAAACTCAATTTCATTGAGGGCTGCATCAGCATTGTGGTTGCCCTCAGGGGGCCGGGTGGCACTTTGGAAAATAGCTTGACTCCCTCTTCTCTGTGGCAGCCCCTGAGATATTGGAACACTGCTATCATGTCCCCCCTTGTCCTTCTCTTCCTTAAAATAGACATACCCAATTCCAGCAACAGTTCCTTATATGTTTTAGCTTCCAATCCCTTAATCATCTTTGTTGCTCTTCTCTGTACTCTTTCTAGGGTCTCAACATCTTTTTTACATTGTGGTGACAAAAACTGGATGCAGTATTCCAAGTGTGGCCTTACCAAGGCATTGTAGAGTGGTATTAATACTTCGCGTGATCTTGATTCTACCCCTCTGTTAATGGAGCCTAGCACTGTGTTGGTTTTTTTGGCAGCTGCAGCACACTGCTGGCTCATATTTAAATGATTGTCCACTAGGACTCCGAGATCCCTCTCACAGTTACTACTATTGAGCAAGGTACCCTCTATACTATACCTATACATTTGGTTTTTCTTGACTAAATGTAGAACCTTACTTTTTTCACCATTGAATTTCATTTTGTTAGATAGCACCCAGTGTTCAAGTCTGTCCAGATCTTCCTGTATCCTAAGCCTATCTTCTGGAGTGTTGGCTATTCCTGCCAGCTTGGTGTCGTTTGCAAATTTGATGAGTTCCCCATCTATCTCCTCATCCAAATCATTGATGAAGATGTTGAAGAGCACTGGGCCCAGTACAGAGCCCTGGGGCACCCCATTACACACTTCCCTCCATGAAGATGTGGTTCCATTGAGGACCACACGCTGAGTACGGCTGGTCAGCCAGCTACAGATCCATCTGGTGGTGATGCTGTCTAACCCGCATTTTTCTATCTTATTAAGTAGTAGGTTGTGATCTACTTTGTCAAATGCCTTACCGAAGTCCAAGTAAATTATATCCACAGCATTCCTTTGGTCCACTAATTTTTTTTTTATTGAAAGTTTTTGAAATTTTTACAAATAGAAAAAAAAAACAACCCGACCCAACCCACCCAACCCTCCCACTCCATCCCCCCAACCTTCCCAGAGCTGAATATAGGCTTAATTAGAATTTCTTAAAATCTTAAAAAGATTAAAAAAATATAAACCATAGGTAAATCTAAATACATTACATAAACAACTTATAAGATGATTAACAATAATATGTATGTAAAAAAAGCATAAATATTAAAAAAGAAAAATGCTTAAAAAAGAATAAAAAAGAAAAGAAAGAAGAAAAGAGATATAAAAAAAAATAAAATAAAAATAAGAAATATAAGGAAAGAGAAGAGAGAGAGAAAAAAAATACAATCTATAAAATATTAAAATTTATATATGTTATTGAAAAACTAAGTAATATTTTTTATATCCAACTTATGTTGTATAAAATCTATCCATTTTTCCCATACCGCAAAAAACTTCTCTTGCGATTGATCCTTTAAGAAAGCCGAAATCTTTGCCATTTCTGCCAAATAAGAAACTTTAAAAAACCACTCTTGCAAGGTAGGCAAAGATTCCTTCTTCCAATATTGCCCTACTAACAACCTTGCAGCTGTGATTAAATTTAACATCAGTATAACCTCCTTAGTATCACAATCAGTAACGATACCTAACAAAAACAATTGTGGGGTAAATTTTACCCTCCTTCTAAAAATTCTTTGAATATTCCACCATATCTTAATCCAAAAAGCTTTTATATTTTTACACGACCACCAGATATGATAATAAGTAGCATCCAAACAATCACATCTCCAACATTTAGGCTGTAAGTCAGGATACATACGAGACATTTTTTGTGGATCAAGGTGCCATCTATAAAACATTTTGTAAAAATTCTCCCTTAAGTTCTGGGCTTGTGTAAATTTAACATTCTTCACCCAGATGGTTTCCCAGGTATCTAGTAGAACTGGTTCACCAAAATTTTCTGCCCATTTGATCATACTTTCTTTAATTAGTTCTGGTTCTGAATCCAGTTCTACTAGCACCCGATAAATTCTCTTAATGTGAGTTCGCCTTTGGTCTTTTACTTGTTTGAAAAAATTTTCATCTTCTCTGAGCAGGCCCACATTACGATCTATCTTCCATCTATCCGCTATTTGTCTATACTGAAACCATGAATGTATAATATTTTCATATGCTAAATCTTCCAAAGATTTTAACTGCCAATTTTTACCATCCCATCTGAGTAACTGTGCATAAGAAACACTATCCATCTTAACTCCTCTCCTTATCCCCTCTATCGCATGCCAAGGTATAGCCCATAATGGTATTTTAAAATCACTTCTATAATATTTCCTCCAAACCCGAAGTAAAGAGATCCTTATAATATGAGATTTAAAAACCCGATCAACTTTTTTATTAAAAATTAAATAGGATGCCATCCAAAAAGTAAATCCCAAACCTCCAAGTGGAGTATTTCTACATTTGTTAAATTAACCCAGTCACTAATTAATGTTAAAACCACAGCATCATAATACAATTTCAGATTCGGTACCTTGAGTCCGCCTCTCTCACGAATATCTTGCATAATTTTAAGCTTTACTCTTGGTTTTTTCCCTGCCCAGATAAATTTATTGATACCTTTCTGCCATTCATTTAAGTTAACCTCATTCTTTAAGATAGGTATCATTTGAAATAAAAAAAGAAACTTTGGCAGGACATTCATTTTAATCGCCGCAATTCTTCCCAGAAGAGATAATTGCAGCTTCTCCCAATTTTTCAAGTCTCTTTGTATCCTGACCCATAACCTTTCATAATTGTTTTTATACAATTTTACATTAGAAACAGATAAAGTAACCCCCAAGTATTTTACCTTATCAACAACTTCAAAATCTGTCAAGTTAACCAGAGTCTGCTTATCCAAATTAGTCATATTTTGGGGTAATATTTTGGTCTTATTGTTATTAATTTTAAAACCCGAAACCCGTCCATATTGGTAAATCAATTGTAATAACTCTACTACAGAATAAGTAGGTTGGGACAAGGTAACCACCAAGTCATCTGCAAAAGCTCTTAGTTTATATTCTTTTTTATTGACTTCTATTCCTTTTATTTGCTGCGATTCTCGAATTTTAATCAGCAATATTTCCAAAGTTAAAACAAACAGTAGTGGTGACAATGGACATCCCTGTCTTGTCCCCTTTTCTATTGTAAAAACCTCTGACAAACCCCCATTATCTATAAGTTGTGACGTTTGTTTTTGATAAATAGCACCAAGAGCTTGTAAAAATTTTTCTCCAAAATTCAGATTCTCAATTAATCTTAACATAAACTGCCAATTCAATTGGTCAAAAGCTTTTTCAGCATCTAAAAATATCAATCCTGCAGAAACTTGGTTATTCTTATCTAAGTATTCTAATAAGTTAATAACTTGTCTAACATTATTCTTCATGTACCTACCAGTTATAAAACCCGTTTGGTCCTTATGTATAAGCTGGTGCAAAACCCTCATAAGCCTATTAGCTAAGATTTTTGCAAAAATCTTGTAATCAACATTTAAAAGAGATATAGGTCTATAATTCTTTGGTAAAGTAAGATCTTGATCTTCTTTTGGAATTAAAGATATAAAAGCTCTGCCCCATGACTGGGGAATCTCTAAACCCTGTAATATATTGTTAAAAAGCTCACATAAAGGTTGAATCATCTCTTCTACCAAAGTTTTATAATAAATAGATGTCAGGCCATCCGTACCTGGTGCTTTACCTAATTTTAATTCCTTAATCACTGTAACAATTTCCTCACTAGTAATTAAACCATTAATTTCTTGTTTCTGATCTTCTGTTAATTTGGGGAAGTTGGCTTCACTTAAATAATTATTTATATCTAAAGTTTGTACATTAGTACTCTTATATAATTTTTGATAATAATCTAAAAAAGATTTCTTAATCCACTCCTTCTGATACACCAATTTACCATTATAATTTATTTTATCTATAATTCTCTGTCTCTGTTTCTTTCTCAATTGGTAAGCCAACCATCTCCCTGGTTTATTGGCATTGCAAAATGTATTTTGTTTCATATACAATAAGTTAGTTGCAGTTTGATCAGCCATCAACATATTAAATTGTGTTTTGAGCAATTTTATAGATTCTTTAACCTTTTCATCTGTGGGATTTAGAATCAAAGATTTTTCTTTTAATTTAATCTCATCTTCCAAATCCTTATGTTTCTGAATCTGCTTTTGTCTCTGAGCACTATTCATTTGTATCAAAATACCATGCATGAAAGCTTTACCTGCATCCCATACCATTGACATTGAAGTTCCCTTATGCATATTTAAAACAAAATAATCCTTTAAATGCTCCTTTAATTTTTGAATATTCTTTTCTTGTCTAAATAAATTCTCATTCACCCTCCACGATCTCCTTGGTCCACTAATTTTGTCACTTGGTCAAAGAATGCAATAAGGTTTGTCTGGCATGATCTATTTTTGACAAACCCGTGTTGGCTTTTAGTAATGACTTGGTTTGCCTGTAGGTATTTGCTGATTCGTTGTTTGATTATATTTTCCAGAATCTTCCCAGGTATTTTGGTCAGGCTGATAGGTCTGTAATTTCCTGGATCCAATTTTTCCCTTTTCTGAAGATGGGAACTACATCAGCTCTTTTCCAGTCCTCTGGTAGTTCCCCAGTGCTCCAGGATCTTTGAAAAATATAGTTTAGTGGTTCTGAGATCACATCTGCCAGTTCCCTGAGAACCTTGGGATATAATCCATCTGGTCCTGATGATTTGAACTTGTCTAGGCTGGACAGGTGCTCACTTACCATTTTCTTGCCTATCTTAATTTGATTTCTATTCTGTTTTTTATGGCACTATTTTTGATAGTTTGGTCTGCTTTTTCCCTTTGTGTAAAGACAGATGCGAAAAACAAGTTAAATAGTTCTGCTTTCTCCCTGTTGCTTGTCACCTTCTTGCCACTTTCACCCACTAATGGACCAATCATTTCCTTCACTTTTTTCTTGTTTTTTACATGTTGAAAGAAGCTTTTTTTGTTATTTTTGACTTTGATCATAAGTTCATTTTGAGCCTTAGCTTTCTCACTTCATCTTTGCAGGCTTGGGCATTTGCTGATATTCTGACTTAGTTATGTGTCCCTCTTTCCACTTTCTATACTTGTCCTTTTTATCTTTCAATTTATCAGAGAGTTCTTTATGCAGCCATGCTGGTTTCTTTTGAGAGCTGTTATTTTTCCTCTTTGTTGGTATTGTGCTAGACTGGGCATTTATTATCTCACTTTTCAAAATTTTCCAAGCATCTTGAGTTGTTTTCCCCTGGAGGATTCTCATCCATGGAATCCTTCCCAAACCCTCTCTAAGTTTATTGAAATTAGCTCTCTTGAAGTCCAAGACTCTAGTTTGACTTTGTTCTAGTGCTTGTGCTTCCATAATGTTGAATTCCAATATTGCATGATCACTTCCTCCCAAGGTTCCTATGGCTTCAACATCTTCTATCATTTCATCTCTGTTAGTGAGAATTAGATCTTAAATGGTTAATCTCCTAGTTCCCTTCTCTACTTTTTGGGAGACAAAGTTGTCTGCTAGGTTTGTCAGGAATCTGTTTGATCTTCCACTTGGTGTAGAGTTTGTCTCCCAGTTGATGTCAGGATAATTAAAGTCCCCCATTACTATTGTGATGTGCTTCCTACATACCTTAGTTAGCTGACTAGCAAAAAGTTCATCTGTTTCCTCTGTTTCGTTGGGTGGCCCATAGTATACACATTTATTAACATTAGAAAAACTAAGAAAACCAAAACAATAAATTTCATACATTTGAGGTGCACAATAGCAAAAAAAAAGAGAGAACTAATATGAAAAGGAAGTAATTGATTGCAATTTTGCTTGATAAGAAGTTCAGTTTACATGAACAGGAATGTATTGAAAGATAGCACAACACATTATATACAAAGATCTCTGCAGAACACTTGATGATATTTGCTTGAATTTTCCACTTGTAAGAAAAGAATTGGCTTCACAGTACAATTTTATATTCTAAAATAGAAAAATAACTTTCCTTAATTCAATTAAAAACTATTTTCTCATCTTAGCATTTCTAGATATATTTTAAGCATTGAAAATGAAACCTTTTGCAATTTGTTATCTTCAAAGTAAATAAAATCAAGTCACCTTTCAGTGGAACTTTATTCGTAGAGATTTCACGGATGCATCCATTCTGTTTCCTTGATTACAGCATGGATGTGTTTTGTTTTCCGGATGTTGCTTCAAATTCCCATAGCTTTGAAGTTCCTAGTTATTTTCATTCCACTACTAAGAAAGGAAGCATTACTAAGCTTCTAATCCCAGAAAAAGTCAGCCAGGTGTTGATGTCTTTTTCCTCCTCTATTTCAGAAGCATTGTAAATTTTCCTTCATCTTTCCCCAACACATTCTTATTCAGCTTGATGGAAATGAAATCATTTTTTTTCAAAGGAAGTACATTTGGTGAATTTCTGATGGGCAGGATATAGGATTTATATTCTTCTCTTGGTCACAAGGTAGCTAAGAGTGCAGAGAACTGTTGTGTCTACTGTTGGAAAATCATGTTTTCAGCAGCCTGCAGCCTCTTTGCCATCTCAAATTTCTCCTCCCCCCAAAAAATGTTATCGTAAGGAAGTGATTTTTATGAGGCTTTACCACATCAAGGGAACAGAAACAGAAATAGCTAGAAAAAGAAAAACCATATCAGATGTGCCGTCCTATGACAATTCAGTACCCTCAAAGGCACATCTAAAATAAATTCTAAGGCAACTCTAAAACACTGAGAATGAGACTAAAAAAGGGAATGGGAGATTGCAGAAGAAATAATGTTTTGGGAAACTAGAAATAGATTAGAGCATCATATTGACATCAAGCTCCTTCCATCTAATCAGCTGAAGCCTTTCTTGCTTTATTTTGATGCAACAAAGTTTCTTTCTATATGTTTGGCATTATGGAAAACTTGTATTAAATTCATACCTCCATCCCACCCATCCCCCATGCCAATATCTGGATTATTTTTAAAATTACATCTTTTCACTACATTGTTCACTTTTATGTTTTCGTCTCTTCTTTATGATTAAATGGATTAGTGTGTTAAGGATGTCAATCTCCCGAGAGTCCTGCCAAGCTAGAAAGAAATCCCATTGCTTCTAGAAGTATGAGATAACATAATGTGATTGTACCCTTTGCCATGTTTAATGTGTTAAAACATGTCTTTGGAAGGAAAGGCCTTCATTTCTTCAAAAGATAACTTACACAATGAGATTGATTTGGTATGAAATACTCATACTCTCATGTCATGATTTCAGAGGTTTCACAGTGACCTCTCTCTCAGCCCAATTCATCCCACAGGTTACTGTTGTGAGAAAAATGGGAGGCAGGAGAATTAGATGTTTGCCACCTTAAATTATAGATATAAAAAAGGTAGGACAACAACCTAGACCTGGAAAAGAGATTGAAGGAGGACTAGTTTCTAGCAGCTATGTCCATTGACAGGTTATGAACCTAAAAACTTGAGTATAATTTTGAAAGACTCTGAAACCAACAATTGCTTGGT
This sequence comes from Crotalus tigris, assembly GCF_016545835.1. Taxonomy (NCBI): domain Eukaryota; kingdom Metazoa; phylum Chordata; class Lepidosauria; order Squamata; family Viperidae; genus Crotalus; species Crotalus tigris. The sequence continues at coordinate 87,566 of NW_024097707.1, forward strand.
TTGTGATCAACTATTTATAGAGATTATATACATTTATGCTTTTGTCCTATATTATAAATGTAAGAGAGAACATTAGGAGTACTTTCCTGAAAGACTAGGCAGGCCAGACTGCCTATTTCCTCTTTCTCTCTCTCTCTCTCTCTCTCTCTCTCTCTCTCTCTCTCTCTCTCTCTCTCTCTCTCTCTCTCTCTCTCTCTGTGTGTGTGTGTGTGTGTGTGTGTATGTATATATTGGTGTATATATACATCACGCAGTCTAGGAGCTGGGTGCAGATGTCAGCCAAACCTATTTAAGTCTTCCTTGTTAACTGGCTTTTTAGCCCTGACGATGTTGGGAGTTCCCAACGAAAGCTTGGCAGTTTTTAGTAAAGTATTTTTCTTACTTAAATTCTCCTGGTGGTCGCATATTATTTATTTTATTTATAATTATGCCCAGGTGTCGTATTTTTACGGATATCATCAAATATATATATATATATATATATATATATATATATATATATATATATATATATATATATATATATCAAAAATAAAATGAACACCAAGGTAATAAAACTACAAAAGTTTAATTTAAAAACGCCAAGCTTTCGCCGTCACCTGCCAGCATCATCAGGGCTAGGTATTAAGGAGAACCTGGCCCCAAATTCGCTGAGAAGAAGACCAACGGTTGACTCCTTGGAATGCCGACAGGCAGTTCGCCAATTCCAGCGGCGCACTTTCTATGCGCTAGTTAACGATCAACATAGGCGAATAAGAAACTTAAGTATGGATCCAAGACCATCGGAACTTTTGTAATATAGAGTTGACAAACCATCATTTCTGGATGCTGGACCGGCATATTCAACAAGCTACGGAACAAACAACTCAGCACATGACTGAGACATTCCTAAGGAGAATGAACCTGTTACGTGGCTCCTATAACAGCACCTCATCAGGAAGAGTGGTATGCAATTTGTCTACTAAAATGTTAATTCAGTCACAACTTTCCCTATTGCAACAGGATGTGGGTTATAATCTCACAGATGCGGGCACTCTTGACTTTGTGGCAGCATTAAAGCCTGCCTTGCACCATATTGGAGCAGGGGAAGAGGTCAAGAGCTCTATTAGGCAACAAGTCACAGGCCTCATAATGAACCATAGACGCTACCAAACACTATCTGGGAGTGAAAGAGAAGCCCTGAGCCAACTTAAAAAAGATGACACCATTGTCATACTTCCAAAGGATAAGGGGAGGGCAACTGTTGTCATGGACAAAGTGGTATATATAAATAAGGCGCTGGAACTGCTTAATGACAGTACTGCATATAAAGTAGTGAGTAAAGATCCCTCCACCACCTTAAGGAACCGTATCAACAAGCTTCTTGATGACTGAAAACGGAATACGAGGATGGGGGAGGATGTGTTGAGAAGGGTACGCCCTGGCGACTCAGCCCTTGCCAGGTTTTATGGTTTACCCAAGATACACAAATCCAACGTCCCCCTCCGCCCTATTGTCGCATTTAGGGGCACGCCCACCTCTGAATTGGCCAAGTGGCTGAGCGTACGCATCAGCCACTTGGCCAATAATAGCAACACCACTGTGAGATCGGCAGATGAGTTCCTGAATAAAATTAGGGCCCTGAGGGTGGAGGAAGACGAACTTATGGTTTCTTTTGATGTGGTCTCCTTATTCACTTCTATTCCGCAAGACCTTGCGATTACAGTCTTAAGAGACCGATTGAATCAAGGAGACCAAGAACAACATCAGGACTCCCTCCAGACGGAAGATCTTATAAAACTGGTGGGAGTCTGTTTAAAGACCTACTTCACCTTTCAGGGCACTATATTCGAACAGATCAAGGGAACACCAATGAGGTCTCCGATCTCCAGTGTAATAGCAGAGGTGGTGCTCCAGTGTTTGGAACACATAGCGATGGCCCAGTACCAACCAAAATTTTGGGCCTGCTATGTGCACGATACGTTTGTAGTCATCAAGAAGCAGCACAAGACTGACTTTATGGGCATCTTGAATTCGGTATACCCAGACATCCAGTTCACCATGGAGGAGGAAAATCAGGGCGCATTAGCATTCTTGGACGTATTGGTGCAACGCCAACTGGATGGATTTTTGACCACCAAGGTATACCGAAAAGCAACTTGTACGGACAGGATTCTCCATTTTGAGAGCAACCATCCGACAGCCCATAAAGTCAGTTGCGTTAGAACTCTATTCAAACGAGTGGAGTCGCATTGCAGTACTGCCAAAGCAAAGAGGGAGGAAAGAAACCACCTTTTCCAAGTATGTAAGTGCAATGGGTACCCGGTAAGATTCATTAATCGGTTTAGCATACCACCTGAATCCCGGAGTAATCCAACACCTGATGAGTTGGTACCACAGACAACATGTGTTACCCTCACCTATATCTGCAATGTCTCAGAGGCTACAGCGAGAATCTTGGCGCCATATAACATACAAGTAGCACATAGACCCAAACAAATGCTACGGGCAGCCATCATGCGCCCCAAGGACCCGCTCCCCAGCATGGAAAGATCGGCAGCCATATATAAGATCGATTGTATGGACTGCCCGTGCAACTATGTTGGGGAGACTTCCAAACGAGTGAAGACTAGGGTCCACGAACACAAACTAGCAGTGAAAAGGGGCGAACAGCACTCCCAGATATGGACTCATATGGCGGAATTGGGCCACCGCTTTAATTTTAATGAGGTATGCGTCTTGGCAAGTGACAGTACAAAAGGGGGGCCGTTTACTCAAGGAAGCATGGCTCTCCAATAGCAATTCTATTAACCGGCACATTGACCTCTGCCCGGCACATTTGGCACTAAGATCATGGAGTGCGGCCAATCACCCATCTCGCTACCGTTGGCCCGACAGCAAGCCCAGTGGAAAAACTAAAGAAGATATGCCAACCCCTCAATTAGTTCTGTACAACCCAGAAGAGGAAGAACAACGGCTGGGAATCCCCACCACCCCCACAATATTGACACGCTTTCAAAAGACCAGGAGGGCGATGGAAACCAGAGCCCAGAATCCCCATACCACGAACACCAGAGACATCCCAGTTGGTGCGCAAGGAGACGTGGTGGATAGGGATGGGGGGGGATTGTTATAGCTGACACCTCATCTGCGTCCGGAAAGAAACGGGATGATCGATTCGAGGAGGAAGAGGCAACCCCTCTGCTCCGCAATGCCAGCTGAGTTAAGAACACACGGAGTGCGGGACGATGCTAGGTGTGACGGCAGGTTGACGGACGTTCCGGAGAGTAAGGAGAGGAGTGAACCCGGATGGAGGAGTGCGTGAGAGGGCGGAGCTTGTGAGACCAGCTTGCCGTGCCTCACACCGGCAGCACCCATAGACTCCAAAGACTTCTGTCACACGCGCGCAAGAACGAGAAGTATCGGAGCGAAGAGGAGGGCAAAAGAGGAGCGCTGCGACACTCGGGAAGATCACAACTTCACCCCCCCCAGACCGAGGCCTCAGATTACAGCGCGCGTGAAAAGTGCGCAGAGGACGAAAGAAAGGGGGGGAGGAGTATGATGGCTGGGTATAGCCACAATTGCGAGGCTGCCCCCATAGACAAACAACCTATTGAACCACCCCAGTTTACCACTATATCCCAGCCAATCTGGAATATCACATATGACCACCCTGACAACAGTTGGGTACGACGTGGAGGCACTAAGGATGAAAGGGAAAACATTCACAGAGAGAATAGCTGTGTGGATGGGGATTGGGAAAAGGAGAAGGAGAAATGCAAACCACCACTCAAACCTGAGGGAGAGAATGGATTAAAAGATAGAGATAACCAGAGAGGTAGGGAGTTTACTCCACCTACCTTAGAATCCAAGGAAAAGAAGGCAGATGAGGATATACACGTAATTAAGAGGGGCAGGAAGAAACGAACCCAAAGTACAATTTAACCAATTAGGTCCGATGACGAGATCAAGGAGCCGGGCGCAGACTTCGGCTTGCTTATAAGAGACTCTCTCACTCCCTGGCGCCCTAGCCCTGATGATGCCGGCAGGTGACGGCGAAAGCTTGGCGTTTTTAAATTAAACTTTTATAGTTTTATTACCTTGGTGTTCATTTTATTTTAACATGAATATTCCCAGGGTTCATATTTTTAATATTATTAACCATATATATATATATATATATATATATATATATATATATATATATATATATATATATATAAAACTAATTTCGTTAAAAACACGAATCCTGGGTATAGTCATATTATAAGAACAAACAAACACGAACACCAGGAAAAAGTTTTAAACTAAAAACGTTTAATTGAGTGCCAAGCTCTCGTCGGCCAACTGCCGACATCATCAGGGCTTAAAACCGGTTGATGGGAGTCTCCTTTATAGTGCTAGTCAGTTTGTGCACACGGCTCCTGGACCTCGTCATCGGTGTTGGTTGTATTCTTGATGCTAATTGATGCTACCGCTCCGTTACTTGCTCTGCTTCCTCCACTCTCCTTCTTTGTGCGTGTGTTGTTATCTATCTCCTCACTACAGGCTCCTGAGTTCGACATACTCCTTCCACCCTTTTTTGGCCATTCATTTCCTCCGTGTTTTCCCAGTTACTCCTTCTCGCTCCATTGGGCCGTGTGCTGGGTATTCTCCTCTCATCTCCCCCCCCGCTATCATTCCCATATGTTCATGGCCATGTCCTAAGCATACTGTACATCATGTCCTATGGTCTCCACCCCCTCTTCCTCGTCTCCGATGCTCATTACATTTGCATCACCCCCGATCATCACGTTGTAGTCTCCGTTTGATCTGTTGCCTTCGTCTAATGTGGATCGTACGCATTCCCTCTTCACGGCGGTATTGTTGCATTGTGTGTTTGAGCCTACACCCCTCTTTCTCGTGGCCCTATGCTTGCATATAGGGTTAGTTGGTGGGGTGGCCATTCATTCCTCTCCTCCTTTTTTATGTTCGTTATAAATCTATCGTTGCGATCCTCATATTGTCTATGGTGTTCTGAGTTGTCCTCTTTTTCAATCATGATTGAATTTTTATTGTGGGGCTGTAAATACACTGTCCAATTGGTTCCACTCCACTGTTTTTATGTTTTGTTGTTACTGCACGTGCATGAATATCTTTGATGTCATTCGTTGGGCAACCTAGAATCTCTGATGTGAAGGCTTTTTGCTGGTGTGTTCTGACCTTTGTTCTTTCATTGGGGGGTTTTGTTATTCCTCTTGGGTGTCTTAAGGGATCTGGGGGACCTCTTGCTGTATTGGATTTTATTCTCCCATTTAACAGCTCTCTTGCTTTTTTGGAATGTGTGCATACCCCCAGGGAAGGGGTTTTTGTTGGTTGTTTATTGGCAACTATTGTCTGATTGGATCACCATATCTATCAATCCACCAAGAGGGCTAGGCGACAAACAGCCGCACTACTCCAATGCAAAACGGATGATCTGAATAGAAATGCATGGATGATGGGGAACAAATGGAAAGAACTAGCTCTCTTAATGTAGGAAGCTGGAAATGATTTAATAGGCATTACAGAAATGCAGCAAAATAAAACTCTTGAATGGTATACAAGAACTAAAAGATACAACTTGAAAAAAAAAATAGACCAGACAAAAAGAGAATGAGGAGTGGTACTGTATGAGAAGGAAATCCATGACAAAATCCAGGAAATTGAATACAAGGATTCAATTAAAAATATTTTAAAATACAAAGAAGGGGAAATAACAAAAGTAGATTGCCAAGACAGGCAGAACTGTATAATACCTTACTGGACAAGATTCCAGAACCTTTAGGAAGGATCAATATGGTAATAATGTTAAGACTCTATCAAGATAAGCTATTAGAATTTGCAAGGCTGTGTTTTACCTTTTCTCTCTTTATACCCCAAGTGAATCAGGGAATAGACAGTCCAAATACTTACCTAATGCTTTCCTGTTTTATTGGCTTAAATCATGTTTTAATACCTGTTGTTGTTAAGAGCTTCTGAAATTTCTCCAAGTCTGCTTAACACGGAATATCAAAGCCCCTTATTGCAAACTTCAAAGTAGCAAAGATGATTGAGGCTGCATTCCCTTAACTTGTTGATATATGCCAGCCAACAGTCTTGCTTCATGTGAAAAGAGATTAAAATTTGGCTTTTTTAGAATATTTACTCACTTTAAGAGATCACCCAAATATTTCAAACATGTAAGAAGTTTGCTTTGCTATGAAATTCTTGTATGTAACTTGTTTTATATGATCTGCATATTTACACAAATATAATTTATGTCATTTGTGTAATGACGTTGCTATGGACATAATGACATTCTCTAATTTATCAGACATTTGGGAATAACACACTAATTTGCTCTAAGTGAATTGATATTTCACTTGCATTTATTTCTAAATTACTGCAAACCTTTGTTGATATGTATTAATCATACACATACATTTGTACATGTTTTGCATAAATCAAATTTTAAGTTAAGACATCCATTTGGATTCTTTTCTGAAATATAAAATAATCCAGGTTTTATAAATAATGTGATTAATTAGAACCCCCAAAAAATCAAAACATTATATTTAGTGGATTATGACCAGTAAAGTTTGGTAATGTGCTCGCTCTCCTGCAGTTGAAGAAAGCCAAAAACATTAATGAACATCTGAATAACTAGTATTAACATATTGCAAATTTTATATCTTTTTTAAAAAAATTATAATCCATCAGACTTATATGAATAACTGCAGTATTTATTTATTTACAAATATTTATATGCCGCCCAATCCCAAAGGACTCAGGGCGGTGTACAAGGTTAAAAACAGTCATAAAAGAATAAAATAATCCAGTCATACCGCGAGTCCGATCATATTCCGGCCCCCCGGGGACATCAGCCCCAGGCCTGCCGGAACAGGAGAGTTTTAACGGCTTTCTTAAAGGCCGGCAGGGTGGGAGTAGTTCGAACCTCGGGGGGAAGTTGATTCCACCAGGTCGGAGCCACCACAGAAAAGGCCCTTCCCCGAGGGCCCGCCAGCCGACATTGTCTGGCCGACGGGACCTGAAGGAGGCCCAATCTATGGGACCTCACCGGTCTCTGGGAGCTGTGCGGCAGAATGCGGTCCTGTAAGTAACCTGGCCCTATGCCATGAAGGGCTTTGAAGGTGATAACCAACACCTTGAATTGCGTCCGGAGACCCACAGGAAGCCAGTGCAGCTCGCGGAGGATAGGTGACACGTGGGCGTACCTTGGCGCGCCCACAATCGCTCTCGCGGCTGCGTTCTGAACCAACTGCAGTCTCCGAACGCCCTTCAAGGGTAGCCCCATGTAGAGCGCGTTACAGTAATCCAGTCTTGAGGTGACAAGGGCATGAGTGACTGTGAGTAAAGCCTCCCGGTCCAAATAAGGCCGCAACTGGTGCACTAGGCGAACCTGTGCAAAGGTCCCCCTGGCCACAGCCGATAGATGTTGTTCCAAATTTAGCTGTGAGTCCAGGAGGACACCCAAGTTGCATGCCTGCACTGAGGGAGGTAAATTTGCCCCCCCCAGGACTAAAGATGGACCATCCAGTTGGCCTTTGGGAGGCAAGACCCAGAGCCACTCGGTCTTGTCAGGGTTGAGTCTAAGCCTGTTCACCCCCATCCAGACCCTCACATCTTCCAGGCACCAGCACATCACGTCGACTGCTTCACTGAAAGGACACGGGGTGGAGATATACAATTGGGTATCATCCGCATACTGATGATACCTCACCCCGTGTCACCGAATGATCTCACCCTGCGGTTTCATGTAGATGTTAAAAAGGAGGGGGGACAGGACCGAGCCCTGAGGCACCCCATAATCGAGGCGCCTAGGGGTCGATCTCTGTCCGCCCGCCAACACCGACTGCGACCTGTCAGAGAGGTAGGAGGAGAACCACCGCAATACGGTGCCGCCCACCCCCACCTCTCCGAGACGACGCAGAAGGATACCATGGTCGATGGTATCGAAAGCTGCTGAAAGGTCAAGAAGCACCAGGATAGAGGAATAACCCCTATCCCGGGCTCGCCAGAGGTCATCGGTCAGTGCGACCAAAGCAGTCTCAGTGCTGTAGCCGGGCCTGAAACCAGATTGAAAAGAGTCCAGATAATTGGTTTCCTCCAAGGATCGCAAGAGTTGAGACGCCACCACCTTCTCTACAACCTTCCCCACAAAGGGGAGGTTGGAGACGGGACGAAAGTTCTTCAAAACAGCTGGGTCCAGGGAAGGCTTCTTGAGGAGGGGCCTCACCACCGCTTCCTTTAAAGGTTGCGGGAAAGACCCCTCCATCAAGGAGGCGTTGATTATCGCCTGGAGCCAGCCTCGTGTCACCTCCCTACTGGCAGAAACCAGCCAGGAGGGGCACGGGTCCAATAAACAGGTGGCGGCATTCATTGCCCTCACGGCCTTGTCCACTTCATCAGGGGTCACAGGCTCAAACTCGCTCCAGATAACATGACTAAGACCAGCCCCTGGCAACTCGGCTGGCACTGCCCAGTCGGAGTCCAGGTCTCTCTGAATCTGAGCGATTTTGTCCGACAGAAACTGAACAAACTCCTCAGCTCTCCCCTACAAGGGTTCCTCCACCTCCTCCACTTTAAGAAGGGAGCGGGTCACCCTAAACAAGGCGGCCGGGCGAGATTCTGCGGACGCAATAAGTGCGAAAAAGTGAACACGCTTTGCCACCCTTATCGCCACTAAATAAGTCCTAAGATAGGCTCTTAATAGTGATCGGTCAGATTCAGAGTTACTGGCCCTCCAACGTCGCTCTAGACGTCTCTTGTGGCGCTTCATCTCCCGGAGCTCCTCAGTAAACCAAGGCGCCCTCCGGGGACCACCACCACAGAGAGGTCGCAAAGGCGCAATTCGATCCAGGGCCCCGGACGCCGCCTCATTCCAGGCCGTAACCAGGGACCCGGACGAGTTGTGGACAAGGGAGTCAGGTATTTCCCCAAGCTCCTCCTGGAACCAATCTGGGTCCATTAGGCGCCTGGGGCGGAACCACCTAGTCGGCTCCCTCTCCCTGCAATGGGGGAGTGATGCTCTGAAGTCCAGCCTCAATAGGAAATGATCTGTCCATGACAAGGGCGAGATCTCTATTCCCCTTAATTCCAGATCATGTCTCCATTGCCCCGAGAGAAACACAAGGTCGAGTGTGTGACCACCCCTATGAGTTGGGTCCTGAATTACCTGGGTCAGGTCCATGGTTGCCATGGAAGCCATGAACTCCTGCGCCGCCTCTAAGCGATCACCGAGTGATGGCAGATTAAAGTCCCCCAGTACTATAAGTCTGGGGAACTCTACCGCCAACCCGGCTACTGACTCCAGCAACGCAGGCAGGGCTGTTGCAACGCAGCTGGGAGGTAGGTACGTCAGCAGCAAGCCCAACTGAACCCGTAAACCCAACTTCAATAGGAGGGACTCACACCCAACAACCTCCGGGGCAGGAATCCCACGAGGGCTCAAGGACTTCCGAGCGATGACTGCCAGAGTAATAATTTCATTGTAGGCAATTTTTTATAATCTATTGGGATATCTAGCAAATGTGGATATTCCAATAAAGTTTTGACTCAAGAAATGTTTAACATTACAGAACTGAAATAATTCATTATTTGGACAAAAACTCTTCTAAATTACTGTGTTCAAAATATAGGAGTTTCAATATATTATGAATAATGGGAAAAATAAGTTGAAATATATATATTTCTTCTAAATCAAAAATAGCATATAGTAATATTATTTTCCTAATTCTTCTAAGTACTAAGAATCTTCAACTTGTCAATCTTATTTTCAAAGAGTTAAATTTTACTGTTGATGAAAGTGGGAAAGGAAGGGTACATTATACCACACTTTTAATAATTAAAAATTATGTACATTGTATATACACTCTCTCATTAGTGATAATCTGTTCCCTAGATCAGAAGCTGGATAAAATTCTCTTGTGCAGCAAAGCCACCTTTATTATCACTGTGGCAGGCACTGTTGTCACATGCAGAAATTTGGTTAAAATTCTGCACATTGGTTGGAAAAAGCTTTTTAAAAAAATTACCATGGAATTTGCAGAGAGTCACTAAATGAGGTAGCCACTAAGCAAGGAATAGCTGAGTATGTGTGTGTGTAAAAAAAACTTTGAATAGTCTGTTTCATTTCCGAATAATTAGATTCCCATACATTTTCATATAACAAGCCATTAGTACACGAGAAATTCAATTATATTGTATGGGCCTATTATGTAAAATTATTTGATATACCTCCAGGTATTATAATGGTGGAATTTTCTTCAACAGTTGCCATGAAAGCTTGCACATAGAAAAATGCTGATAGATGCCTTAGCAATTCTGCACATCTTACATTAAAAGACATCAAGAAGCTCTTCTCTAACTAGCTTATGGCATTTGAAACTAGGCATAGAATAAATAAAAGTTCCATTAATTTATACTTGCTGAAAAAAGTTGTTCTAAATTCAACTAATGGAAGATCAGTAATTGCAAGCAATTTTTCTTCCATACAAATCACAACATGTAAAACCAACAGATTCAAAGAACAAGGAAAGAATGTTAGGAATACCATAAACATTTATTTACATCATTCACACAGAGCTTCAGTATACATCTAATTTACTAAGAACATACATTCCTCTGACACATGGTTAGATTTGGCTAGCTGCAAGGAGTTCAAACAAATAAATTACCACAGTTTACATAAAAAAAAAAATTGGCCGACAAAAGAATTTCAAAAAGATCACAAATTAATAAAAGCAGAAAATACCCTGTTGAAAATAGATTAGAAATTTAGTGCGCTATTTCCATAGGCTTTGACCTTACAATATTTCTGTATATACAAAAGGTACAATAAAATGTTAGTATTTATTGCAACAAACTAAGGATGTCATAATACATTTCATATTCTCAACTCTGATATTGGCTTTAGGTTCCTTCCAAACAGTTTCTTCTGTTGCTCCACAATTGAAATATTTTCCCACAAGGCACATACTTATCTATAAAGAAAAAGAAAAAAATAAACAAAACCTGCTCACCCAAATTAACATGGTTACATATTTTTAAATTCAATATTCACAAAAGTAGGAACTCATATTATCCAATGTATTGTAATATATTGCTATAACATCTACCCCATAGAACATTGTATCCAGAGATTTGTTTGGCCCCAATCCCTGAAGACCTGGTTAGATTTATTTATTAAATTTATTAAATATATATGCTGCCCATACTTGTCCTTTCTATTCCTCAATTTGTTGGAGAGCTCTTTGTGCAACCATCTGGTTTCATCTGGAATCTCTTGTTTTTCTTTCTCTGTGGTATTGTTTTTGTTTGAGCCTTTATTATCTCATTTTCAGAGTTCTTCAAGCATCCTGAACTGTTTTTCCCTCTAGGATTCCCAGTCATAAAATCGTCCCGAATCTTTCTCCTAGTTTATTGAAGTCAACTCTCTTAAAGTTTAAAATACTAGTCTATGTTCAGTTACCTGTGCCAATATTATGGTAAATTCTAGAATGACATGGTCACTCTCCACTCTTAACAATACATTGATAATTCATTTTTACAGAATTGTATTGCCAGTAATTATCAGAAATGCATTTTACTCCAATTCTTCTTTAATAGATTTCTCTCTCTCCAGACTCATACATGTAGAAAGCTGGAATATTGTCTATAATTTTTTCCATACTATGCAATTATGGTAGGAATTTTTAAGCTAAGAGCCCAGTTGGTTAAAAAAATTTGTAGGTTAAAAACCCACTCTATCTTAGCTAAAATTGTAAGCAGTCTAATTTGATAGATCTCTTACATCCATTTAATAAGGGAATCAATCACAGGTTAAATTTGTCATGATTTTTTCTAGAATAGTATCCAGCGAAAATTGCTTGCAACTCCTATCCTTCTTTCAGATATTCCATGTCAGTTCTGACTAAAAATAGTGTATCCGCAAAGCACATATTGGTTTTTAAAGAATACAGATTTTTGTTCTACTGATAAAAAAATGGCTTGCCTTTTATAAAAAGCCTTAATATTTAAGCTTACAGTATTGATTTTCTGTACAAGAAAGCTACTGAAACATGAATAAAAAAGCAGAATACCACTGGAGATATTATCTATATTTCAAAACCAGATTGCTGCAAGTGAAAACCAAAGCTACAATAAACAGACAGCCTCTGCTACCTGGGAGACTGCTACGCTCAATATTTTCAAAATAAATTACTACCAAGAATAGAACACAAGACAGAAGGCTTATTTAATTAAACATAATTATCATTTCTGGAACAGAGTTTTAAGAAAACACAGCGTGCAACAGCAAAATAGCTTTCCCTCCCCAACAAATACAAACATTATCAATAATCAAATGCCTAAAACATTAACATGATAAGTTTGTAGCTTATTTTATAAAGAGTGAATATTGCCATCTAATCAAAACGCTATGGATTTCGTATTCTCACTCATCTGGTTGCATATAATTGTTTGCTTCATTTACAATGAATATATCACACATCTTCCTTCAAAAACTGCACAACACTGCTCCTATAACCATAATCTCTAATCAAAGAGGAATATTTAAAGCTACATAGTAATATATGCTTGTATAAAATATCTACTTTATAAATACATTCAGCTTGGTTTTCAAATGTGTTTTGATAATTTCTTCTGTCTTATTATTTTACCTCCAGAAATAAAGATACTAACCTTCGAGGATGATTGGCATCAAACAATGTGTTATCATCATCATCATCATCTTGTTCTAAAGGTGTCAGCTCTGTATTTTCTATGTTTGTGTCCAGAACACCATATTTCCGCGTCTTCCTGTTTCTTCGTCTAAGTCTAAAAATACAAATGTCATAGTGTATTGATCAGGGACAAGGAAGACTAATATGAGTAGAGATTTGAACTTTAAGCGTACAAAATAAAAATGAAGCATTTGAACCATATAAATCTGGTATGTGTTCCACTTCTTCATTCAAGTATTACAGTATTACTTGTGTCTCTCATGTAAATTATATTATTCAAGAATAACTTATAAATATTGTAGAATTAAAAGAAACACTTCAGCAGGTAAGGTGATATTGCCAGATAAACAGTGAGTCAATTGCAGTTTTACAGCATGAACTTCAAGTTAAAGCAATAGTTGTACTCACTGAATGTTTCGTTGCACTTTATTTGTCCAAAATCACTCTCAAAAGATGTTGTTTATACTGGCTTGTTGGCCTTTAATTACAATGGTGTTAGTGATTCTAAGAAAGGGCTGCTATGATATTGAACAAGAAAATGAAATCCCATGCACAAGCTTACTGGTATATCTGCCTGTGTGTTTGTGCGCGTGTGCATGCATGTATGTATGTATGTATGTATGTATGCATGTGTGTGTGTATTAAAAAGTGCTCTTGGAGTCACTCTGGATAGTGAGATGAGTGATATATAAATTTAGTAAAAATATTTCTGATACTGTTCAATATTTCAGAAAATAGTTATTCATATGTGGCTTTATAAATAAAATAAATTGAAGGAAAAAAACTCTGCAATTCATGTGCACCATTTTGAAATTTGAAAGAACCAAACCTAGGACAGTACCATAAGCACTTACGAAACTTAAGAGTTGCATCTGATGAAGTGAACTATAGCCTCTAAAAGCTTATTCCTGGTCAGAAAAGATGCTATCAGATTTCTGATTTTCTGGTAAATCTATGCTTCATGTAGATAAATATTGAAGGAGCACATTTGTCACGCTTATATGAAGAACATTTGAACTAAGGATTTTCCCCTTGTACAGTACTACACAGCTCGTTATACAGAAAATACTGAAATGTAGCATACCAATTTAAAACAAATATTCACAAATTTCTCCTAAAAACATATCTGATAATTTTTCAAAAATGAAGCTTAAACTGTATTTAGGATAGAGACTTTACCAAAATATATCTGCTTATTTTATGTAAGATTCAATTAAATATCTATGGTGTATGTCTAGTGAAAATTGACTTTCCCACCTAATCTCTTGGACACCATGAAAAGGCTACCTTGAAAGATCAAGAAATTCAAAAGAGGCTCCAAAATCTGAGTTAGCATCAACATTTAACCGATCCCTTTAAAAGTCCACTCGGTATCTATGCAAGAGGAAAGAGGAATCTTGCTCTAGATAAGTTTTATTAGGATCAATCTTTCCATTTTTTTATCTACATCTTTAGCTTCCAATTAACACCAAATGAAATTCACATGACTTACTGAACATTCTTTTATCCTTTGAGGATTTTTAAGCTTTCAAAAGCCTTGTTTTATGCAACTGGTAACCACTTGAAACTAGACTTTTCAATAGCTCACTAGACTTAACAAATGTATACCAATCATTTTTTTTATTCTTCCTTTAAATCTCTAAAAGCTATCTTTTATTGCTATACAGATAGTCCTTGAGTTACCATTTGTTTACTGATAGTTTGACATTACAAAACTTGAAAAAATGACTTATGACCATTTTTCATTCAACTGTTGCAGCATCCCCATGGTCACATGATCAAAATTTGTATGCTTGGCAACTGGTATGCATTTATGACGGTTGCAGTGTCCCAAGCTCATGTGATCACCTTTTGTGACTTTCTGACAAGCAAAGTCAACAGATTAGTCAGATTCACTTAATCGTGTTACAAACTTAACAACTCAGTGATTTACTTAACTATGGCAAGAAAGGTTGTAAAATGAGCCAAAATTCATTTAACAACAGTATTGTTTAGCAATGGAAATTTGGGGCTCAATTGTGGTCATAAGAACTATAGGTATTTTGTTATGATCCTAGAACTATTCATTTCAAACCCTCTTTCCAAGATTGCATAAGTATTTCAGACTTCATCTGTCAGTCATCATTTTAGCTACATCTCAGGTGGTATCAGTGCTTCTGTAAGCACTGCAGAGATGCTTGACAGAAAGAGAGCTAAAGGAGTAGACAAAATACAATAATTTTATATCCATAAGTATATGTTTGCATCACTATTTTTCTGCATTTATCACATGTTGAAGTCCATGTAGTCCTAATCCATGCAGATTTATACTGCAGTCTCTGTATCATAGGACATATAAGATAAAAAGAGCCTGTCTCTTTTATAACTTGACAAGAACTCTAATGACATTATCCTCCACATTATGACCTGCCAGTTTTACAGAATGTTAACTTGAAGCCACCTTCTGGTTACTTGAACTTTAAACTGTGTTTAAATCCTACCAATCTTTTTCAGTGTGAGAACAGGGGGCATTAGACATCCACTAGTCTATTACCTGTATTCAGGTGGCCTGTTTTGGGTGGTGAAGGAATGTAAAACCCAAACAAGGACTTCAAAACAATTATGTGAGCCACAAAATTAACATTCCACATAAACAGCAAAGATACACCCAGCAAAAACAGTACAAGATTAAAAAAAGAAGATTCTAAAATGATTCCTTAAGTTTACCAGAACCAAAGAAATGTATGTGAAAAGGTTAACAGGACAGGAAGTGGAAGAAGGGCCGAAAGGAAGCAAACTACTGGTAGCCCTTGACTTACAACAGTTCGTTTAGTGACCGTTCAAAGTTACAACAGCAATTTAAAAAGGAACCATTTTTCACACTTATGACCATTGAAACATCCCCACGGCCACATGATTTACATTCAGATGCTAGGCAACTGGTTTATATGGCAGTTGCAATGTCCTGAATCCTGTAATAATCTCTTATGACCTTCTGACAAGTCAAGTCAATGGGGAAACCAGATTCATTTAACAACCATGCTGCTAATTTAACAACTGCAGTGATTTGCTTAACAAATGTTGCAAGAAAAGTCGTAAAATGGGGCAAAACTCACTTAACAAATTTTTCACTTGGCAACATAAATTCTGGGTTCAATTGTGGTCATAAGTCGAGGACTACCTGTACTAAGCTCTCTCTCCCCACGCTCCGAAAAACTCAAGGCTTAGTTTCGTCGAGGTCCGGGCACGCGCCCGTGTTCAGAGGGCAAAACCCGGGGAAGGGTGGGGCGTGTCTATAGCCCTTCCCGGGACTGAGTGAGAAGGAAAGGCTGAGGCCCCGCTCACCGCACGGTCCGGATGACGAAGTAAACGATGAGGGCAGCGCTGGCCAGGACCAGCACCGAAAGGGCGCGCTGGGTCATGGGCTGGTTGACCTGCGTGCCGGGGGCCGCGGCGGCCATGCTGTCGTTCCCCTTCACGCCGCCGGCCCGCGCTCCTTCGACGACAGAAGAGCCGCTGCCGCCCGGCGTGTCCGAGGGCACATCGTCGGGGTCCGCCCGCACTGCTGACAGAGGGAGCGGCAATGTGGAAAGATGTTTCGCGGTGGGAGCCGGGGGAAGCGCCGCTCCTCCTCCGCACAGCGCGAACGCCGAAAGCAGCACCAGCAAAAGCAACAGTGGCGGCGGCGGCCAAAGCCGCCGCATGGCACCCAATCTAAGCCTAGCTTGGCGGACCGCAGCCTAAGCCCCGCCGGATCCTCCACGGAAGGAAGACCAGAAGGCGGAAGTACTCATCTTTCCGGTGACTGAAAACGGTGCCATGGACGCCGAGCGACGCTAGGAAGCTTCAGCTCCGCCCCCGTTCCTGCCACGTGACCGGGGGCCCTTGGGCGCCTGCGCAATAGTTGTCGCCGAGGCGGTTGCCCTGAGCTTGGACTTAATAGGAGGGCGGAGAAAGAGCGGAGAGAAAGAGAGGCCAGATAGGAACCAGATTTGTATTTCCTTCCCTAGGAATAACTTGTCCCAACATTTCTATTATTTCACTCCTTCCTTTCTTCCTTCCCCGCAATTGGAGACATTTGGATGGCCTGCTTTTCGAATAAATGCGAACACTCACTAATATATACGCTTCCGTTCGTATTGAATAGAGCTTCTCAACATTTTCTGGGCCTCCAATAATAAAGGGTAATAAGCAATTGGTAGTGGTTAAATAATAAAACACCGTGAACGAATTTTTACCTATCAGCCGTGGCGTCTATTCTACCTGTCCTCCAGTTGAGGAAGATATTTTTAAAACGAGGAACATCAAAAGTTGTCTTAGACCAGATAAGTAAAAGCATGAAGCTGTACTATGTAGATTGCCTGGTTTCGACTTGATATTTTCTGTGAATTCAGCCATTCTGTAAATCAAGGTTAATGGTGTAGTTAGTGTTTACTGTGTGAATTCACTAAACCAGTTACTGTAATGTGTATGCCACCCAACTCAGTGATTCTGGGTGGCTCACAGTAATCAAAAGAAATTACAATAAAAGATAAAAAAGATGGCAGTAAAATGAAGTGTATGGTCTCTAATGCAATGATAATAGCTAGTAGGTGACTCCAGTAAAAATTTCCACCACTTGGCTCTTTGATGACTCATGGACTTCAACTCCCAGAATTCCTGAGTCAGCATAGGAGTTGAAGTCCACGAGTCATAAAAAAGCCAAGGTTGCCTACCCCTGACCTAGCCTTGTAGACCTTGTCTACTTGGTTGTTCCTAGTCTGATACTATCATATATATTGCAGTACAAATCTCATCACAAGTATTATTGTACAGAAAACATACCTGAAGGACAGTAAGATAGGCAGATTGGCTATTATTGTGCTTTTCAAGATAACAGAATTATAGAGTTGGAAGAGGCCTTGGAGTTCTTCCAGTCAAACCTACTCAAGTAGACCTTATACATTACAGATGGAAACTAACCAAACAGAGAAGCAACCTAGTCCTAGAACTAAGGAGAAATTTCCTGACAGTTACATCAATGAATCAGTGGACAACCTGCCTCCAGTAGTTGTGAATGCTCCAACACTGAAAGTTTTTAAGAAGAGATTAGACAGCCATTTGTCTGAAATGGTATAGGGTTTCCTGCCTGAGCAGGGGGTTGGACTAGATGACCTCGAAGGTCCCTTCCAACTTTTATTATTATTATTAATTAGTTTCCATCCATTCCTTCTTGTCTTGCCTTCTGGTGCTTGGAAAATAGGTTGATCCCCTCTTCTTTGTGATAGCCCCTTAAATATTGTAACACTGCTATCATGTCAGCCCTAGTCCTTCTTTTCACTAGACTAGCAATTCTGCAACCATTCTTCATATATTTTTACCACCAGCCCCCTAATCATCTTTGTTGCTATTTTCTGCATTCTTTCCACAGTCTCAGTATCCTTTTTATAATATGTTCAACAAAACTGTATGCAGTATTCTAAATGTGGTCTTACTAAGGCTTTATAATGTGGTATAAATACTTCACTTGATCTTGATTCTATTCCACTGTTAATGCAGCTTAGTATTGCTTTGGATTTTTGGGCTGCTGCCACATACTGCTGGCTCACACTGCTGGTATTTAAGTGATTGTCCACTAGGATTCCAAGATTTCTCTCACAGATACTGCTATTGAATCAGGTTTCAGCTAATCTGTACCTGTACATTTGTTTTTTCTTGCCTAAGTGTAAAACCTTTCTTTGTTCTACATTTAATTTCATTTTGTTAGATAGG
This sequence comes from Crotalus tigris, assembly GCF_016545835.1. NCBI lineage: Eukaryota > Metazoa > Chordata > Lepidosauria > Squamata > Viperidae > Crotalus > Crotalus tigris. The sequence goes on from NW_024097707.1 coordinate 106,018, forward strand.
GTCCAATGTTCAAGTCCAAAGTTCCATCTGGATCTTGAGCCTATCTTCTGGGGTATTGGGTATTCCTGCCAGTTTAGTGTCATCTGCAAATTTGAATAGTTCCTTTCTATTCCCTCATCTAAATTGTTTATGAAGATGTTGAAAAGTACTGGCCTTAAAACGGAACATTAGGGTACCCATTGCTTACTTTCCTCGATGTAGTTCCATTAAGGACTACACATTGAATGCAGTTTGTCAGCCAGTTAAGAATCCATCTGGTAGTGATGCTGTCTAGCATACATTTTTCTAGCTTACCAAGAAGTAGGTTGTGGTCTACTTTGTCAAATGCCTTACTGAAATCCAAATATATCAGTGATGGCGAACCTTTTAGAGACCAAGTGCCCAAACTGCAACCCAAAACCCACTTATGCATGGTCAGGTGCCAGGTGGGTGTGGCCCATTGGGTGGGCATGGCTGCGGTGGCAACTGGGTGGGACTAAAAAGTTCAATCAATCAATTCCAACTTTGCAAGATCTTTTTTTCCCGTGAGAAGTTGAAATTGACTGATTGATTGAACCTTTTTTTTTTTTGCACACGGTGGTGGAGGCCTGAAGCGAAAAGGTTTTATAAAACCCAGCTGAAGGCCTAGGACTGGGGCAACAGTGCGCGTGCCCACAGAGAGGGCTCAGTGCCACCTCTGACACCCGTGCCATAGGTTCGCCACCACTGAAAAATACTATGTCCATAGCATTTCCCTGGTCCACTAATTTAGCTGCTTTGTCAAAGAATGAAATAAGATTTTTTTGGCATGATCTGTTTTTTAACAAACCAGTGCTGGATTCTGGTTATAATTTTGCTTGCTTCTAGGTGTTCGTAAATCTGTTGCTTGATTATCTTTTCCAAGATCTTCCCAGGTATTGATGTCAGGCTGATTGGTCTGTAGTTTGCTGGATCTGTTTTTTTCCCCTTTTTTGAAGATGGGAACCACATCAGCTTTTTTCCGGACCGCTGGTAGGTCCTCTGTGCACCAGGATCTTTGAAAGATATGGTTTGGTGGTTCTGAGATCACATCTGCCAGCTCCTTCAGAACTCTGGGAATTAATCCATCAGATCTCAGTGATTTGAACTTGACTATAGTGGACAAGTATTCTCTTACCTTTTCAGGTGATTGAACCAGTCTAAGTTTCTATGAGCATAAACTGTTGTGTTCTGGCTTAGATGATTAGCAATCATCTTATTATCCATTTCATTTGCTGGACTTTATAATACCCTTGTTAGTATTTTGTTAACGCTGCATGGACTGAGTCCAACAAGTTTAGGCATTCTTGATTCATCGGTCTTTAGCTTTGTTCACTTGCACTTCATGTGCAGTTATACCAGCCAGCAGTGTCTTATGCTAATGAAAGTATACTGGCTACAGCTACATTTGCTGCTGATCATCAGCCCTGTCAAAATATATTGAAGTCAAAATATATTGAAGTTTTAATATGTCATTTTTATTATTTTTGATTTATATTGTTCGCCAACTTATTTTTCAATACATGTATTTAAAAATGGGGCAAGTAGGATTCCGCAGTGTTTTTATTCCATTTGTTTAGTTTGAAAGTTCTGGCTGAGCTAGAACAAATCTGCATTACTCCTTTTTTTTACAATCCTTTTTTTTACAGTCTTTTTTTTACTGTAATATAGTAAGACATAGAATTTTAGTGCTCTACAGATATGCAGAATTGGATTATAAATAATTGACAATTCTTGCTTCCAATATTTGTATTATATTACCTGTCATCAGTAATAATGTTTTATTATTGAAGTCTAGTGCACTATAAATTTGATCCTAAAAATAATTAATCAGTGGAACAAACTGCCTCCAGAAGCTGTAAATGCTCCAAAACTTCCAGTGTTGGAGCATTCACTGCTTCTGGAGGCAGGTTGTTTCACTGGTTAATTGTTCTAACCATCAGGAAGTTTCTCCTTAGGTCTAGGTTGCTTCTTTCCTTGATTAGTTTCCATCCGTTGCTTCTTGTCCTGCCTTCAGGTGCTTTGGAGAATAGCTTGACTCCCTCTTCTTTGTGGCAGCCCCTGAGATATTGGAATACTGCTATCATATCCCCCTTCATCCTTCTCTTCATTAAACTAGACCACAGGTCAGCAACCTGTGGCTCTGGAGCCGCATGCGGCTCTTTGAGCCTTCCCCTGTAGCTCCCAGACTCCTCTGCCATTTGCAGACAGAGACAGAGAGAGGCACTTGCGCTTCCTTGCTTCTCTCTCTGTCTCTGTTTTTGTGGTTGTGTGTGTGTGTGTGTAAAAGAGAGTAGACTCATGGTATTTTCCGACAAGCTGAAAAGCTTTTGGGGCGGGGCTCCTCCCTTTGCTGTGTCTCTGCAGGAAGCAGGAAGCAGGAAACAGAAAGGACAGGAGAGAACTAGCTAGCCCAGCTATGCTGACTCAGGAATTCTGGGAGTTGAAGTCCATGAGTTATAAAAGAGCGGAGGTTGCCTACCTCTGAGCTTGTTGGAGAAGAGCTTGAAGCCAGCTTGCCAGAGATATATATATATATATATATATATATATATATATATATATATATATATATTTACCTTATATATATAAGGTAAAAAAGGATGTATGCAGTGTTATCTTCATTTTAGATATCAAAAGGGTTTTGCGGCTCCCAGTGCTTTGTTTTTGGTGGGAAATGGGTCCAAGTGGCTCTTTTAGTGTTTTGGGTTGCTTACCCCTGACCTTACCCAATTCCAGCAACTGTTCCTTATATGTTTTTGCCTCCAGACGTCCAGTCATCTTTGTTGCTCTTCTCTGTGCTCTTTCTAGAGTCTCAACATCTTTTTTACATTGTGGTGACAAAAACTGGATGCAGTATTCCAAGTGTGGCCTTACCAAGGCATTGTAAAGTGGTATTAATACTTCATGTGTTCTTGATGCTATCACTCTGTTAATGCAGCCTAACACTGTGTTGGCATTTTTTGGCAGCTGCAGCACACTGCTGGCTCATATCTAAGTGATTTCCATTAGGACTCTGAGATCCCTATCACAGTTGCTACTATTGAGCAAGGTACCACCTACTATACCTGTGCATTTGGTTTTTCTTGACTAAATGTAGAACTTTTTTCATCGTTGAATTTCATTTTGTTAGATAGCGCCCAGTGTTCCAGTTTGTTCAGATCCTCCTGTATCTTAAGCCTATCTTCTGGAGTGTTGGCTATTCCTGCCAGCTTCATGTCGTCTGCAAATTTGATGAGTTCCCCATCTATCCCCTCATCCAAATTGTTGATGAAGATGTTGAAGAGCACTGGGCCTAAAACAGAGCCCTGGGGCACCCCACTGCATACATCCCTCCATGTAGATGCAGTTCCATTGAGGACCACACACTGAGTATGGCCGGTCAGCCAGCTACGAATCCATCTGGTGGTGATGCTATCTAATCCACATTTTTCTATCTTATCAAGTAGTAGGTTGTGATCTACCTATTCTAATCAGATAAGATTGGCTGATGTTAGGTAGAAAAAGGGAAATGCATCTTCTTTTCTTCTCCCCCAAATAGTTGTTGCAGGTGAATGATGAAAGTTCATACATTATGGTTCAGTTTACCAAATTTGCTCAGGCACAAGCTTTTTTTAAAATTGGTTAATTTAAAAATTAGGGGCTGTTAAGAACTTTGAAAAGATATCAATTTTCTTTCTCCCAATTTAATGATAAATGCAGTTTTACTGTGCTTTCTTTTTTATTGGACTTAGGTTTTAAATTTGTAGGATAAGCTGCTTTGAGACCCCTAAAAGGTGGTCAAGAATTTCCCAGGATGAAATATTGCTATTAATAATAATATAATTCTATTTCTGTAGCATACTGTAGATATACATTTTACTGGATTCAGTGGAGCTGACTCAGATAATGACTGCAATTTATACCAATAATTATTTAATATTTTAAAAAGCCAAGAGACAGCTTAGAGCAGCGGTTCTCACCTTTGTGTGACGGCGACCCCGTCACACGGACGCGCGGCGCTGCCCCCATGCGCGGCATGCACGCGTGGCGCGCCCCCCCACGTGTGGCGTGCACGTGCGACGGCACCCGCAGCGTGCAAGCGTGGCGCCGCCCCCACACGCGGCGCGCAAGCACAGCGGCGCCCCCACACGCGGCACTCACGCACGGCGCTGCCCCCCCATGCATGGCGTGCACGCGCGGCGCCGCCCCCTGAGGGGGGGAAATGCGGATCGCGTTGTTTGGTGACCCCCGTAAAATGGTCGTTCGACCCCAAATGGGGTCGCGACCCATAGGTTGAGAACCACTGGCTTAGAGACTTAGGAAATTATTCTTCCTTTTTTCTTCCTAAATCAATTTAAAGGTATTGGTACATCTGATTTTGGGCTGGATAGAAGGAGGGATGAAATCTCAGCATGTTGGGGTAAAAAAGATTTACAATATCTACTATTATGCCTTCTGGCAGTGAGAGCCTCCGAAAACCAAAATCATGTTAGTTGTTGCTAAAGATTTAAAATAAATATATTGTGGATTTCTATGAGAGTGGAAATGTAAAAAGTTCCAGAATTCATTCTGGATTGCAACTCTAAACAAAATCTGCAAAAAATCAATTTTCCTCCAATCAAAAGCCCACCTCCTTCCTGCAAATCTATCAAAATGTTTCTTTTTTTAAACAAATTTTATTGGTTTTTAAAGTTCTTAAAGCAACATATTCAGGACACACCGTGGTGTGGGGTAATCAAACATCTTAAAACAAGACATATATATTTACTTTATGGGTGGCATGCCTATTTAATATTTAATAAAAAAATAGATTGGGCTTTTAAATCTCATATTTTAAGAATTTCTTTACTTAGGATCTGGAGAAAATATTATAAAAGTGATTTTAAAGTACCATTATGGGCTATACCTTGGCATGCGATAGAAGGAATAAAAAGAGGGGTTAAAATGGATATGGTGACTTATAGACAGTTACTTAAATGGGATGGACAAAACTGGCAATTAAAATCACGGGAAGAATTAGCACAAGAAAATTTTACTTATTCTTGGTTCCAATATAGGCAACTACTAGATAGATGGAAGATGGATTGTAAGGTGGGTTTTCTTAGAGAAGATGAAAATCTTATTAAGCAACTGAAGGATCAAAGACAAACCCACATTAAGAGAATTTATGGGGTTTTAGTTGAATTGGACTCAGAAACGGAACTAATTAAAGATTGTATGATTAGATGGGCGCAGAACTTTGGTGAGCCAGTTTCATTGGACACCTGGGAAACTATTTGGGTGAGAAATGTCAAATTTACTCAAGCACAGAATTTAAGGGAGAATTTTTATAAAATGTTTTATAGATGGCACCTTGATCCACAAAAAATGTCTTACATGTACCCTGACGTGCAACCTAAATGCTGGAGATGTGGTTATAAGGAGGCTTCCTATTATCATATTTGGTGGTCATGCAGAGAGATAAAAGCATTTTGGATCAAAATATGGTGGAATATCCAGAGAATTTTTAGAAGGAGGGTAAAATTTACTCCGCAATTATTTTTGTTAGGTATTGTTACAGATTGTGATACAAAGGAGGTTGTATTGATGTTAAATTTGATCACAGCCGCGAGGCTGTTAGTTGGACAATATTGGAAGAAGGAATCTTTGCCTACATTGCAGGAATGGTTTTTTAAAGTAGCTTATCTGGCGGAAATGGCAAAGATTTCGGCTTTCTTAAAGCAACAAACGCAAGAGAAGTTTTTTGCTATCTGGGACAAATGGATAAAATTTATACAATTTAGATTGGGTATACAAAAATATCATATAGCTTTTTCATAAGTTTTATTTTTATATATATTATAGATATCTTTTTTATATATATAAACATAAAGTTTTTAATTTAATTTTTATTTTTTTTTATTTCTCAAGCCTATATTCTGCTCTGGGAAGCTCAGGGGGGGGGAAGGGAGGGTTTTTGGGAGGGGTGTGGGGTGGGGGTTTTTTTTTTTTATATATATATGTATTGTTTAACTTTTTTTCTTTTGTATATGTTGTTTTTTGTTCTGTATTGTTCTTGTTTTTCTTGTAAAATTTATAAAACTTTTAATAAAAAAAAAAAAACAAGACATATATACATAATATAATCAATACGTCAAATATTCCCTCTCTTTTTCCCTCAAATAGCATAATATATTTAGAATATCCAATTCTAGCTTAAATTTATTCAACCTGAACCTGTTTTTAAGCTTCATCAATTTCTACCATAATCAAATTAGCTTTAAATAAAAACATTTTCAATTCAAATATCCCTTCCACATATGTTCTACTTTCTTAATTTTATCAAAATCTTATTTGTTTCTTCTTCCATTACTCTCCCTTATTTAGAGTAAAATATTAATCTATCCTGAACCTATCAAATCTATCAATTGATCTATCTCTTCAAGCTAAAAAAATAATATACCTTAAATCATATCATTCTGTTAAACAAAATTCAAATCTCCAATTAATTATCATGACTAATAACGTCCATATCATCGAAAATCATATCATCTTATTAAATTTCAATTAACAATTAGTTCACTTCAAATCTGAAACATTTCTTCAATTTTCGTCATTCCATTACATCATAATTTTCATAGAAATAAACATTCTAAAAGGAACATTTCTAGTATTCTAAATTGTCTTTAATCCCTTATATAGAAAGATACCTCGTTTTTAAACAAAAATATTAATCTATCCTAGACACATCTAAATGTATGTATTTATCAAACTATTCTATAGATATCCAATCCTTCACTTAATCAATCTCTTTGAATTAACAAATTAATATCAAATCTTAAAACATTTCAATCCTTTAAGTAAAGTTTCAATTTCACATGTTATAGGACAAACAAGTCATCTTATTTAATTAACATTCAATTAATTATTGATTCACTCCAACTCTAAGACATCTTTTTACTTCAAACTCAAAATCTCAGTCCTTACATCAGTCCATAGTTCTAGGTTGCCTTTAATCCAATTTAAGAAATTTTAAATTTCATTTTTCAATCTTATTCTAGCTTTCCTCTTTTGCCAGGTAGGTTTCCATAACAGGGCTTCCCTTCCAGATAATAGGTCTCTTTTTGTTGCTTGTAGTGTCACTTGATTCGATACCGATCATCTTGATCTTTGATTTAATCCTTTGTTTCTCTTGTCCATAAAGCCTCGTTGTTTCAGAAGTCCAAAGTTCGGTCTTTGCTTTTCCTGGTCTTGCTTGTAAGGCAAAATAAGATTCTCCTTATCCTCAGTTAAAACCTCTCCTTGTATAATCTGTTTTGTAGAGTAGTCAAGTGTAGTCTGGGAGTCAGTTTTAAGTTTTAAAATAGAGATTCTGGCTCTTAGTTCTGTAGTAGCCTCTTTTATTGTAGTACATATTTCTTCTTTAGCCTCATAGATCTTTTCCAGTATAAGTTTACAGTTTAAGTGTGATTGAGGCTTTTCCATTTTAGCAATAGTTGAAGAAAAGTCCTTTTCCTTTTTAGTGAAGGTTACAGTTGAACATTATCCACCCCCACAGATCACACAGCTAGCTCAAATTATCTTTTTTCTTGGAAAACAGTTTGAAGGTCAAAGCTCTCTCATCTCCAAATAAACAAAGCACCTGAAGGCAGGACAAGAAGCAACGGGTGGAAACTAATCAAGGAGAGAAGCAACCTAGAACTAAGGAGAAACTTCCTGACAGTGAGAACAATTAATCAGTGGAACAGCTTGCCTCCAGAAGCAGTAAATGCTCCAACACTGGAAGTTTTTAAGAAGAGACTGGACAGCCATTTGTCCGAAATGGTGTAGGGTTTCCTGCCCGAGCAGGGGGTTGGACTAGATGACCTCCAAGGTCCCTTCCAACTTTACTACTATTATAACAATCCAATATTAACTTTTGACCAGTAGGTGTCCTCAGTGAGCTAAAAAAACTTCTTCAAACACCAGTTTTTTTTCCTTTTTTCTATCTTTTAAAGGGAGAATAGAAAAAGAAATACTCTGCCGATATAATACGGTTCCCAAAAACACACAAAAAAACAGTTTTTTCTACAGCACAATGTAAGTAGGAATAGAGTATAGTCTTTAAATGAATGTTTATTTGTTTTTTCTGTCCTTTTTGTAAAATGTGTTTGTTCCCACGATTACTAAAGCCGCTTTCTCCAGACGGGGAAATGATAGCACAAACAGCTTCTACAGGCAAAAACAGCAGGGGTATGGAGAGGAACAAAAGGGATCTCACCCGGATCACCCGCGGTGGGTCGTTAACGCTTAGATGACTTTCAGCTGGTGCAACAGGGTGATCGGCCATCTTACAGGCTGATCTTTGCTCCGTCGGCCCTAAGGAGAAGCTGGAGATTCAGGGGAAGCTGCCGCCCTCCACTGTCTACCAGCCAGCCTCCTGCTCGGGGTCGCCCCTCCAGGGTGACTTTCGACCCCCTAGGTGGTCTACCGGCAAAGGAAACTCTGGACGGCCTGGAGAAAAGTTTCCAGGCACGACTGGCGTCGCCGTATTCCAGAACCGGAAGTCTATCAAAATGTTTCTTAAAGTGTCATACAAAAAGAGTATGTCAGAGAGCCAGATAAATTGATGGATGCTCATTGTGACAAGTGAATAGGATGATAATGAGATTTTTGGATTTTACTATAGTTTCTGATTAATTAACAGAGAGGAAGTCAAAGAATAAAGAAAATGATCCAACAATGATTAATACCTCTTCTCTTTAAAGGCTCTCTGGTGTGGCATTTGGTAATGAAAATTATTTTCCCAGAGTTCTGACAAAAGTGCCTTTAAATATTGTGAACCAATCAAATTCTCAATATGGAAGATGTTAGAACAAATTATTTCTAGATAATTTCTATCTTTTGGCACAAAAACTTTTGATTGTATGGAAAAAGGTTTGATTTATTGCATGCTTTTCAAGTTGCCCCAAAACAACTTCTTCTCATTTTAAAATTTTTCCCTAGTATACTTCAATTAAGGTAAAGGTTTTCCCTGTCAAGTCATGTTCAACTCTAGGGGGTGGCGCTCACCTCCACTTCTTAGCCGAGGGAGCCAGCATTGTCCAAACACCCTTTCCATGGTCATGTGGCCAGCATGACTATACACAGAGGTACAGGGAATGCTGTTACCTACCCACCTAAGTGGTACCTATTTATCTACTCGCAGTTGCATTCTTTCGAAGTGCTAAATGAGCAGGAGCTGGGACAAGGAAGGGAACTCACACCGTCACACAGTGCTCAGGTCTCGAATCTGGGCTTCAGCTTTTCAGCCAACAAGCCCAGCATCTTAACCTCTGAGCTGTCATGCCCTCTCTTAGTATACTTAAAGTCCCAAAAATCTAACATAAATCATATGATTTCAGCAATTTCTGTGTTGAATGCTAAAAGTTGACACTGACTTGATGACATAATCAGTAAAGAAATTGCTAGAAAAGAAGATTCATTGCTGTTCAAAGAACCTGATGCTATTATAAATATGGAAGCATTTTAAAGTTAAAGAAGACTAATCTTGGTAATCTTGCAATGTAAGTCAATGCTACTCATAAACCTAGACCAGGGGTAGGCAACCTTGGGTCTTTTATGACTTGTGGACTTCAACTGACTTCCTCAGTCATGCTGAGGAGAAATGGAGAGGTTTTCATGCTGAGTCATGCCGGCTCAGGAATTCTGGGAATTGAAGTCCACGAGTCATAAAAGAGCCAAGGTTGCCTACCCCTGACCTAGACTCAACCCAACATATTTCAAATATGATTTTAATCTTGTTTCTATAATAACTCAGCCAGAGATTTTCCTGAATTGGAAAACAGTCACTAAAAGTATAAATAAAAAGATATTTTATTATATTTTAAGTATTTTAAAAATAAAAATAGAGCACTTAACTCTTGTTGGCTATGAACTTCACTGAGGACACTTATTTTTAAGATTGTTTGCATCTCTAATTACAAGTTAAAGGTTTTGTTTCAGCTGGCGAAAGATCTGTTATGAAAGCTCAGTGCATTTTAAATGCTGACTGTATGTAATAAGAAGTAAACATTACTAAGTTCAGTGGAGTTTACTCCTAGAGGATTACAGTCATGCCCCATAAACTTAATTGGGAGATTTTATTAGTGGTTTGATTGCTTGGAATATCTGTGTTTTATGATGGAGTATTAAAATATACAATCTATCTCTCAATCTCTTCTCCTTTGGTGTGCGGCTACTGTCAAGAATACATAGAATTCTACATAGAATTTAATATAACACTACTAAAATGAGGTAGAAAGAGAAGAGGATAAAATCATCTAGTCAATTTCCCTGTTTTTCTAGAGCAGTTGTTTTCAATCTTGGTAACTTAAAGATGTGTAGAATTCAACCCCCACATCTTCCCCAGTTCATTCATCTTAAAAGTTGCCAAGATTGAGAAACACTATCCTAGAAAATCAAGAGAAGACGGCAAATACTTTTCCTGAATACGTAGTCCTTGTTTAGTAACTGCCTTGGATAGTGACTGTGACAAATGTGACAGTAATAAAAGATTCATTTTCTGACCGATGCATACATTCAGAACAACAAAAAGCCTTCAATGTGAAATTGATTAAGTTCTGGTCATTTTCAGCAGCTGTATTTTGGTGGAGGGTTTACTTGCAATACTGCATTTTAACCATTGTACCACCAGGGCTTGTGTGAAAAGCAGATCAGGAAGTGATAGACCTGTGAGAGGCAAAAAGGGGGGATAAAAATGGGTCAGGCACAGGACACTGTATGAAAGAATCGTATTTGAATGAGAAGGCAACAACCAGCAATCTTTGCAGAATCTCTCGCTCTACATCATGTTTGTTTAGCGACCATTATGCTGTAACCAATTGTAGTCAGTAAACAAAGACTATCTGTGTATGCTTTTTAGTCTTATTTATTGTACATGGGTTTTTTTCCCCTTTCTCTTGCCCTCTTTCTCTCTCCTCATACGAACAAGCCATAGGTTTTGGTTAAAATTAATTAATATTTTTAGTTAATGCCAGTTAGAGTCTAAATAATATTTTGGAAGGAAAAGTATTTTGCAAAAATTGTTTGGGAGTCAGGGAGGAATGGCTCATGCTGAACATGACACAGTCTCTTGGAGATTGAATAGGGCCAATACTTTGGGTACATCAGTATAGTTTCTGCCTACTGGTCCCTCCCCCCATTTTAATACCTCATTGGCTTCATGTAGATATACTCACCCTGCAGCTGGCTGCAAATGGTTAGTTTTAATATTGAAGTGTAGGCCTTCTGTGGTTATAGACCCTGAGGTAGCTGCGTTCTCTGCCCTCACTATATGCATTTGTCAATGTCTTTCTATTTACTCAACTCATGTAAATGTTGTCATTATCTAATAATTTTCACTCCATTGTCCCCTGCAGTGGTTCTGTCTGCCAATTGAAGACCAATTTGCAATCTCCATAAGCACAGATAATATTAGTGCTATTAAAAAATAATAATAGATTGATATTGTCAATACAGATTTTGGGGGAAAGTGCTTTAGAATATGCATATAGCATCTTTTAGGCTTTTTAGCCACATATAGCCCTTAAACTAAACTATCATTTCTTGCGGTGCAAAGGGCGATTGTGTGAACCTAAGAAAAGATGCAGTTGTTTTAAGGAGTTGCCAATTGGTGTTATTGTATATGAATATCCCTTCATTCTTCAAGTACCTTTTCTCTGTATCAAAGTGTTGCGCTGGGCAGTGATGGATTGCGAGAATTAATAAATCAAAGCTTAACAAATATATATCACATACAAAAAAGTAAATTTGGCCATAAATTGACTTTGGTTACAAACACTGTTGTGAATCTGGAGTGCTTCAAATGGCCTACATAAAATGAATGCAAAATAGCTATCTCATGGCCTACATAAAATGAATGCAAAATATGTGCCTTAACACTGTATTGAGAAATTGCTTTCATTTTCCCAATAGTGTGAATAATTAAGTGCAAATCTGCTGGTAGGTAATAATGGAAGATCAGTGATTGGATGAGAGATCATTCACTAAAAAACAGCCCTGAAGTGAATCTTAACAACCTGATTTGCACTTCTGCATACTTCAGTATAATGTAACATTCTAGTTCTGAGTGTTAAAAGCCATCTGTTTCCTGGCCTTTCTTTGATCAAGAAAACCTTGGACTGGCAGAGATAGGAGAGTCTCTCTGAATTAAATGTAACAAGCTACTCTTGTAGCAAAGAGCTTTGGTTTAGAAAGATTTCAAATTTTGTTAAAAATAAAATTTAGAATTTGATGCTAATTCACCTAATTTAATGGAACATGTTCTGAATAAGTGTGTACAGTGTAAGATCACACTGTGTGTAAGATTACCTCTTGCCCATCACTGAAAAAAAAACTATTAGCAAAATGATTCAGATATGCTAAATTACATGAATAGATTAAAAAAACAGAAGTCTTACAGTTTAAAAAGTAATAAAATATATTTTTCCCTAGCAGGAAAGAAAGTGATCGGGTGGTCTGTGTATTCAGTCTGCTGCTTAAGTGTTTTCACTTGATGAGTATCAACTGTTGATGAGCTTTTTACCAACAAATGATCCTATTATGGGTCTCTTTTAACTGGTCTTGAACTGAACAGTCTTCAACTACAGAAGGATAAGGCATTTTTAATCTTCTGCAAGAAAGCACTTTAAGCCTCTAGTAAGAATTATCTTCCTTGTCTTCACCGCTTACTAATTAAAAGAGATAGGGGAAGTCAAACACGAAGGACAAAGGTGCTTTTCTTTCTTCTTTCTTCAAGTTCATTATGCAGCTCAACAGATTACCCCTAAAAGAATGTGACACTTGATGTAGCTGTGTTCACTTTTTTAATGCTTTTTAGTCAGCGTTGACTCCTGGAGACTGTGTGGACAAGTCCCTGCGGGTTTTTTGGCAAAGTTTTGAATGTAGTTTCCATTTGCCTCTTTCTTAGGGCCAGGGCTTTTTTTCTCATAGAACGCCCAGAACGGAGTTCCGGCATCTTTTTGGGATGGAACCTTGTAGGGTAGGCAAGGCGGGTTGTATGACGTGTGTGAGTTGTTTTTTTTTTTTTTTTTTTTTAGAAAAAAAGCATTGCTTAGGGTTAAGAGAGAGTTGTTGTTAATTGCAAAGTCGTGTCCGACCCATCGCGACCCCATGGACAACGTTCCTCCAGGTCTTCCTGTCCTCTACCATCTTCTGGAGTCCATTTAAGTTCACGCCTACTGCTTCAGTGACTCCATTCAGCCATCTCATTTTCTGTCGTTCCATTCTTCTATTGCCCTCAATCTTTCCCAGCATTAGGCCTTCTCCAGTGAGTCCTTCCTTCTCATTAGGTGGCCAAAATATTTGAGTTTCAACTTCAGGATCTGGCCTTCTAAAGAGCAGTCGGGGTTGATCTCTTCTAGGACTGACCGGTTTGAATGCCTTACAGTCCAAGGGACTCGCAGGAGTCTTCTCCAGCACCATAGTTCAAAGGCCTCAATTCTTTGGTGCTCAGCCTTTCTTATGGTCCAACTTTCACATCCATTGCAACTGGGAAAACCATGGCCTTTGTGCCTAAGAGTGGAGTATAACTTACAGTTTCTTAGTTTCTATTGTATGTTAGGACTCAGGTGAGGCCTAATGGCAAGTTAGAGGTGCCTGAAGGAATGAGAATGGCATTGTGGCAGAGACTGATAGCTAGATGGTTGGCAGAGGCTCTCTGAAAAAAGAGAAATCATGGAATTATCTATTTGTGCTGCTCCTTGTGAGGAGACTGGAGATATTGTGGTTTTTGTGGTCAACTTGTTTGTTTAGTGCCCAGAAGTCAAAGGATTTCAATACACTGTACTGTACCCTATGTTGTAAAGGACATAAGGTTTGCGAAAGTCCCACTTTGTTAATCAGTACTGGATATAATCAATTTAAAATTAAAGGTAACTTCCAAATGGCAGGATAAGGGAAAAATCACTTGGTGAATCAACCACTTTGGGAGTTGATTGGATAGGCCATCTCCTATACGTATTCTGGATTGGTTTGAAAAAGGGGTAAAAGAGGCCATTTATGTTTAAATACTGAGTAGCCCTCTCTCAACAAAGATGGAGGGATAAGACACCCCCTATCTCATGTCTACAACACAGTCCTTTCAGCAGTTCCAAGAAGATTTCACTTGCGCTCTGATACAGGTGACCCTAGGCACAGATAAACCCCCAAAAGCTCTCAGGGAGAGTGCTAACGACCAGATGACTGCAAAGAAATATGATCCTTCTAACCCAGGGGTAGGCAACCTTGACTCATTATGACTCGTGGACTTTAACTCCCAGAATTCCTGAGCCAGCATAATTGGCTCAGGAATTCTGGGAGTTGAAGTCCACGAGTCATAAAAGAGCCAAGGTTGCCTACTCCTGTTCTAGCCCCATTCCCCCATCCTGTCAGAACTAATTCTTCCATGTCCCCACTATCTTGCCAGAATGATGAAACTTCTTGAAGCTACACTGCCTCATGTGATTTATGCTACTTTGAATTGGACCACTGTTCAGACAATACAGAAGACAAAATCAAGATTTTTTTGTGATTTTGTTTAATTTAAAAAATTAACAATAGTTTGTATGATACAGAACAATAAATGACATTTTAACAGAAACATGGCTTTTACTGTTCTTTTTCATAAAAGAAGAGCACGAGAAGGACACATGTGAAAGGTGTTATTGAAAAATTACAAGCAGATTAACACTTTTAAGTCTCACACTACTGGAAATTAAAAGGTTGTGAAATGTTTGCAGCTTCACACACAAGCCAGTAATGGTGTGAACTTTTTATGCTGTTTGAGCAGGTTCTTATTTCCCAGGATAAGTGAGAAAGAAAAAAGAAAGCTTGGAATTTTCCTAGATCTCCTGGCCTCTAAAGCAGCAATCAATAACATTTGTTGAATAAGCTGAAGGAATATATCCTTTATCAACTTTTAATCCTAGTCAAGAAGGTTCCAAAAATAAATTCTTGGTTCTTTAAGTTTTAGGCAATAACAACAAAAAAACTAGCTGAATGCCCTGTACTCTTTCCTTTGTTCTAGCATCATCCTTGTAAATACTTTTATTATATTCTATGAATGGGATGAGGTATCTGTGGCTGTTCCAATATTGCTAAATTTCAAAGAACCCTAGCCAATGTGTTTAATGGTGAACAATACTGGGAACTGTAATTTAGCAATATTTGGAGGGACATGAGTTCTCCATTCCTGATTTTAAATAGTAGTGTACTCTTAAGTCTCTGGTAAGTTTCATAACAGTTTATAAATCCATTAATGTGTATCATAGCTAACTTAATATCTGTCAGTGATACTGTTACCCAGAGAGAGTTGGAAGAAAAAATGTTTAAAATTAATTATAGAGGATCGTTTTCTTTCCTTGCATCATATTTGCACAAATGCCACAACTGCATTTGAAAAATAGCAGGCACTTAAGCTTCTCTTTCCAGCAATAAATTCTTATTACCCATTGATGCATAAGCCTGGTTTCCATCAACATTAACAGTAGGGCAGGGCATGGTTATTTCAGATCACTGAGTCAAGAAATAAATAGATATAGCTAAATGGTTTCCAACTTTTAATAGCAAAGCTTCCACTAAGTGCTATCAGCTTTAGCATAGCATGATGGAAGAAAAATTTTAACCAGCAAATGTTCAACTTCAAAAAAGCAGGAGTTTGGGTTTTGTTTTGTTTTTAACTAACTTTACTCAGTCTTGTTTCTAGATGATAATAGTGAAAAAATAATTTGCGTTTCAAGACCTGTACGGGTAGTCCTCAACGTACTATCACAACCGCACCTGGAATTTTGCTGGTAAGTCATTGAGGCCATTACGTGAGGCACCCATATGACTACTGTGCTCAACAATTTCAACCCCGACACTCCCAGTTACAATTGTTAAGCAACTATGTGTGTCATTAAGTGTAGTATAGAGTGCCTCAGGGTGGGAAAAGTTCAGAAACTTTCAGCCAGTTTTAGGGCCCATTGGCACATGCAAAATTACCACGGGCCAGGAGCTTTGGGACTCGTCCCTGCCCCACTGGGTCCCACAGGCTTGAGCTGCTTCCTACCCCATCACACCCCAGAAATACGATTTGTTCCACCTACCTTTTTATTTTTTCACAGTTGCTGACAAGTGCTCCTAGCTGATATGACACATGGTCTTCCTATCGTTTTGTAAGCAACTACCATTCTCACAGATTCTCAGAAGGACCTGGTGGGATGGAAAGCAAGCCCAAGATTTTTGTAGCTCTGGCAGCTTTGTGTGTTCTAGTGGATCAGTTGGGAAGCTGGAATCAGTTGAAAGATAGCTGGCTAAGAGCAATTGCAATAATAATAAACCCTTTATTATCAAACTGTAACATGTATACAGTGAAATTGCCTGAACCTCCATCTGTGCCCCCCCTCATCACAAACTCACGGTGACTACAACCCCCCAACTTATTTCACCCTGTGAACTAATTGCACATCACGCCGGCCTCACGAGTCTGTCATGCATAAAGTTATAAAGTTATGTCCCATTCAGAAGCCTGACAGCCCATGAATAAAAGCTGTTCTTCAGCCTGTTGGTACAGCTGGCTATGTTTCTGTATCTCCTACCCGACAGTAGGAGAGTAAAAAGGTACTGACCAGGGTGTGAGTCATCCCTGAGAATTTTCCTCATTCTGCCAAGGCAACGGGCCCTGGCGATGTCATCCAGTGGAGTCAGGGAACAGCCCACAATGTCTTGTGCCATGCTCACCACCCTCTGCAATACCTTCCTGTCCGTGGCTGTCAGTCCAGCATACCAAACCACAATACAATATGTGAGAACGCTTTCAATAGTAGACCAGTAGAAGAAGGTTATGAGTCATCGTTCTACCCTGTTCTTCCGCAAAACCCTGAGGAAATGGAGTCTCTGTTGGGCCTTTCCGGCCACCTGGGCTGTATTAGTTTTCACAGAGGTAGACTCCCAGGAATTTGAAGGAGGAAACTCTCTCCACACAGTCCCCTCCGATGTAAAGTGGGGCAGGTTCCTCTCTTTTCCTCCGGAAGTCTAGCACCATCTCCTTCGTCTTGCCAATGTTCAGGTGCAGGTTGTTCTCTAGGCACCATGAGGATAGTTTTTGTACCTTTCCCCTGTACGCTGTCTCATCTCCACAGATGGTCATTTCATCACATGTATGTGTGTGTGGGGGGGGGGGTTTCCTGCAACAGTATAAGTCATATGTCTCTTTGTTCAGCACTGTCTTAATTCCAAACAGCCATTGAACAAATGTCAAAAATTAGTCTGTTGTTCCAAATTTAGAACTGCATATAAATGTTCCTCCATCCTGATTGCGTATGTGTGAAAGGGATTTGTTTCACCAAATTTCTCCAGAAGGACAGAAATTTCTGCCTCCCCAAAATTTGAGGAATAGGAGGATAAGGTTATTATTAGTAGTGATAATGCATAATAAATGGTAGCAGCAGCAACCTGAATGTTATTTTTGTATCCTTCACAATATGACATTGCTATTCTTGCAGTATATTGTGGGCAAAGTAGCAGCTGGACAGTTCCAGGATTTTATGAAGAAAGTTTGGAAAATGTTTGGAACTGAAAAATCTCAGAAATGATTTAAAAAAAAATCTGGAAAACTTTGGTTTAACTCTACTTTCATTCTTTTTGTAGTTTTAACATAATAAGGACACACATGGAAAAAGGTTGTTAGATCATGAAGACAAACCTCTTGGTTCTGAAATCAAATTAAAGAATCACCAACAGATCACTCTCCAGCCTACAACTAAAATATCTGGAATTCAAGGTCTTTCTGGGCAATTGCTTCTACTATCAAAATAGTCTTTCTCTTAAGAAGTGATATCTACCATTTACTTGGGATTGTAATTTTAAATATATTAGTTCATGTCTTGCATACTAAAAAAATGGGAGAATGGATTTTTAAAAATTCTCTGATATATACAGTATACATTCAGATCTTTCAGAGTGATATTATATTTTTTCTTGCTTTTCTTAAGATAAAATATCCACAATTCCTTTGGTGTGTCTCATCAGTGTTGCCCTTCTCTGGATATATTCCAGTTTCTTGAATTCTTAAAGGAGCTATCTAGAAATGGACACAGTACTTAACAGTACTCAATGCAAAAGAAAAAAGTGTTATTATCAAATTCTGGTTACTGCAATACTGTATTTCTATACATGTAGTCTAAAACTATATTAATATTTTTCTACAGCCAAATCTCACTACTAACTCATACACAATTTGCACTGAACTACCATTCTAAGAACTTTTCCATAAATAGTACTAAGCCAGAGATTGTTGTTGTTAATTGCGAAGTCGTGTCCGACCCATCGCGACCCCATGAACAATGTTCCTCCAGGTCTTCCTGAGAACTTTCCATTTGTTTCTGTTAAATATCATTCTATTACTTTCCGCCCATTTCTTTTAACTATCTTGATTACTTCAAATTTTATTTATGTTTTTCAGGGTAATGACTACTTAATAACAAACATCTGAGCCAATTTTGTATAGTCTGTAAATTGATAAGCATTCCCTCCAATTCTTCAGGTCATTTATAACAATTTTAATCAGGACAAGGAAAAAGACTAACTTGTGGCTACCCATTTGATACCTCTCTAAGTACATTTTTGAGCTAGCTACATAGTCGTTTAATTGTCACCCAGTTAAGCCTACAGTATATTTAAGTAACAATATACGGAATGTCATGGAATACTTTGTCAAACATTTTCCTGAAATCAAAATAAATATATAATTTCTGAAATCTGTTAAGAATGAAAAGAATGGGATAGGATTAGTTCACATAATTTGTTCATAACAAATCCATGCTGACCTTGTAATAACTATAATTTTTAAGGTGCTTCTAAATTGATATTTTATTATTTTGGAATGTGTTATCTCTTTGGGCAAATTACAGCAAGCACAAATAGTAACATTGCTTTTATTTCTTTCTCTGTTTACTTTGACCTTTAATCATTTGTGTTTCTGAACAGAAGTATCTAGTTCTAACATAGAATACAATTCCTTCTCCCTTTCCTTTTACTCCTGTTGTATTTGAATAAATTGTGTTTTTCAGCTGCTATATGCCAACCATGGGACCCATCTTATAAGTTTTCCACAATAGGATGTGTCCCATTCCATTCCATTCCATTTTCGTTAAATCATATTTGCTTTTCTGTATTAATAGTCCAGGTTTATCTTGTTTATTTCCCATACTCTGAGTATTAATAGATAGACAATGAAAGCCAGGAACATTAGAACTAGTGTTCTTTTTATTTTTTTATTTTATTTAGTGCTTTATTTTCTCTGCTACAACAACACTCCCTCTTGTTTATACAGTGGCATGTCTTCAATGATTTTATCTCCAATACCGACAGTATTCATCTAAGAGCTGTCCTCTTGTAACATGCCATGTTTCAAACAAAATTATTTTTGAGGTGCAACCTATCTCACGCCAAGAGTCCCTTATCTAGATAATTCAGACCATGATTCCAGAAATGAATTCTCTGCCATCTGTGTAGGCAGTCATTCACAAATTTTATGAGGAACTCTAAAAGGCCAATTGACTTGCCAAAAATTATTTCAGTTGGCTTAGGTTCTATTGCCAGTTTTACTATGAAGCTGGATGCAATCCATTGATAGGGTGCAATTCTTTGATGATTAACTAGAAAAAGTTGCTACAGAGAAAAATTGAAGTGTAGACCTGCTGAAAAATTCATACCATATGGCGACCAATTTATAGAATACTTACCAGACAGATAACACAACAAGTTAGGTGACTGAAGCACAGTAAAAATTAAGGATGTGCACAAAACAGAAGGTTTACTTTGCTCCTAGCTCTGCAGAAAATAGATAATCCAGTGTACCTTGTAGAAATGCTCTGAGCTGAATGCATTTCAATGTATTCAATACTGTTCAACAAACACAAAGCAGCTCAAGATTGTCTGTGTTCCTTGGAGCAGAAGTGAAAATGCTTTGATTGCTCTGATCATGAAAAACAATGGCAAGTCAACAGGAGCCTTGTATGATTACATTTTACACTCAGGATTGGTGAAGTTAAACGTGGGCCAGTTTATGCCAGTTACCAATGGCTATTTGTAACAAGAACACATAGGAGCCAAATGACAAGGCATTTGTGAAAGAACTCCGCCATACATGGTTGGCAGTTGCTATTTTGGCATTGTTGCAATGTGCTGTGGATATTGCTCTGACTCCTGCTGACATTTAAATAATAAGGAAACTAAGTTAATAAAAAAGAATACTTCAAAAGACAAAAATTCTCACAAAAAATATGGAAGCAGCAGTTGATTTCCTATGCATGTACCCAGGCAGTCTTGCTGGAGATGCTAATATGAATCATTTCATTAAAGTACAAGATCCAAATTCCACACAAATATGCTGAAGTTCTATGTTTATTTATTTACATTCACCCTTTTCCCCTCCATTTTAATATAAGTTGCACTGCAGATGTGAGTCAGCATGGACTGCCATCTCATCTACTTAGCAATTACCATGTTCAAGCAACAGATACAGTATGTTGTATGTCTGTTGTGGGTTTTTGGCAGCCTGGCAGAAGCTGGTTGACTGCCAAAAAAAGGCAGTGTGCTCACAGCTACTGTTTAACTCCAACTGAATAAGAAGATTACTAAACACACACACATACACAAATACACACAAAACCACATGGAAACACACACTAGGTGCTTCCCTAGTCTGGCAGGACTTCACCAGTAAATATTAACTTAAGTCCTCCCAGCCTCCATTTCTCCTTTAATTACTCAGCATGGATAAAAAAGAGCAATGATGAATTATGTTGACCTTTTGTCCAGCAATAAAAAGGTAGAAAAGGAACTGTTCTTTTTTATACTAGAAATGCCAAACAAACAGAGCAAGTCTGTAGTAATGAACAAGCCAGCCACTTATTACAGCAATTCTATTCCGAAACATCAACAAGCATATGAGTAGAGTGTACACATACTGGACCTTAAGCCAATCCAAACAAACCAGCAGTTCTAAAACACTGAATTTCCATAACAAAGAGGAATCAAAAGAATATACAGAATACAGAAAATATAATATGTCTAGTCTTCAAAAAATTACTTGGAGACTCTAAAAAGCCAACATTCAGCCAGCAAATCAATCCAACATAGAGAACTTTTAAAGAAAAGAGCATATTTTTCCCTGGTCAGTTTAGATGTATGTGTACGCTCTGCACAGTTTCCTTTATCCTCTTGATTACACAACTTTCAAAGTGCCTTTGAAGATGAATATTTTACATTTTGAAAGCTGTCATGTCCCATTTTCAACATGTAATTATACTTTTCTTCCTGTAGTTATCTTCAAAATAGAAATCTTTTGAAGGCTGGGGATGAAATGGAGGGACTTATGATTAGTTTTAAGAAATTTCATATTTTGATAAACTTTATCTTATAATATGACCTTTCAGATTTGTGTTTTCTTTCTTATAAATAAATACTTATGAAGTCCATTGACTTGACCACCAACTTTTAATATTGACATTCTACTAATTGGTAATTTTATCCATTGTGTTAATCATGACAAGCAACATACATGGAAATCAAGTCTATTTTTGAGTCTTGTAAGGTTTTAAAATGTACTGGTTTTTTTCCTGGTCTGTATAAATCTGTTGATGGTTATTTAGCTATCTTGCAAAGTTTTATCTGGGATTAAAATTGGTGCCAAATGTCATCAATTTTAATCCCAGATAAAACTATATATATATGTGTGTGTGTGTGTATGTGTGTGTATATATTGTGTTTCCCAAGATGGGAGAGTGGGTTGAGCAGATCCCAGGAACTATATCAATGCTATCTGTGTAGAAGAGTTAAAGCTAGTACCTGTAATACCTTTTTATGCTTCTTATAATAATAGCGCAATTTGTTACTTTTTATTGGGAGCCACCTAGAATTAGTTATAAGATGGACAGTTATATAAATATTTAAATAAATAAGTAGATTGATAATAATAGTGCCTCTACATGCATTTTGCATACAGTTCCTTGTATATACAGTGCAAGAGATAAAAGAAAAGGGGAAATGCCAAAATATTTTAACTTTTAGTAGTTATTGTCCTTAAAGAGAAATCAGTAATCATATCCCATTGTTGAAATCAAATCAAAGTAAAAATTTAAATACATAACAAATTACCTACTGTATGTTTTGTGGCACTTAATTATGTAGTACACAGAATCTAGGATACATTTCAGAATATCTATTAAATAAATGTTTAATTTTTTTATTTCTTTTTCCTTTTATTATTTTCATGTACTTAGACCATGTTTTAATTTCAGTTCAATTCAATATTCAATTACATTATAGGCCTGCAGCATTCTTCTATTATTAGCAGCTTTAAAGCAAATCATGCCAGGTCATAAGGTATGTACATGGATTTAAAAAAACATTTGGTGGATGCTACTCTTAGAAATTATCTTTAAATCACAATTATGGATGTTTCATTAATGTATTGTAATTATGTTTATATTATCCTTTCTTTTAGAAATCTAAAGGAAATCTCATTTCATTCTATCAAGATCAATTTTATTAAGTAATCAGGTCAAGTGAAGACTTGAACCTCTGCCATTCCACTTCTATCCCTATCTTAGTCATCATATCTGTTGCATGAGATTTTGTGGCTCTTTTCCTTGATGGATATCTACTATTTTTTATATGACAGGAGCATCTGCTTCATTTTGGTATAAATGACTTCCATAGCTGTATCAGAGAGAGAGGAGCATAACCCAAGCCATGCAGTGATATATGAATTTGAAAGCTTCTTTCTGGCATATAAACAATAATACCACTTTGTTTTTGTTTTAAACTATTTCTATTTATATCATGTTATGTAAGGATATAACCATGTTATGTTTATTTATTTGACTTGGACACTATCTGATTCGAATCAACTCTGATGCCCAAGTCAAATCAATTGATCAATAAACATCACACCATCTGCTGGGTTTAGAGGATCCTGGACAAACTTTGCAGGATGCCTTACAGTAACTCTTCTATAAAGGTGTTCTGTTTGGTTTTATTTTAAAGACATGTGCAAATAGCATCCAGATTTAGAAGGCCAATAGCCCATTTAGCACTATTAGTCCTAACATTATAAATAGCAATTCTATTTGGACTTCCATTCATTTAATTATAGAACATAATCTATTAGCTCCAACAAGTGTCTGGGATGTGATTCAAGCAATTATATTCTTTTGGTTGGTACTTCATCTTTTGAGGCCTTTTATAACTTTATCTGGCACAGACAAATTTCCTTTGGTGGTGCACCTTGGATCCTAGTGCCCTTTCTGATCTTGGCTGACTGATAGTGTGCATTGTACTTTTGCTAAACACAGTAATAACTCAGTAATGGCGAAGGTTGTGCAAAGCTTCCGACTGAAAAGATTTGTTCTAGTCACTCCTTTGAAACGAATCTTCAGATTGCCAAATTGAGCCAATGCATTATAGATAGGGTAATTCAGCAACTGATCAAAATTACAGCAGTGCTGAATGAAAGGAGTTGCAACCCCCCCCCCCGAAATTATGATAATTGCAGCATCCCCATGGTCATGTGATCAAAATTTGAATGCTACAACTCCCCATGCTTGCCTTTCTTTCCCTTTATCTATGGCCTTAAATGCCAGGGACCTCTAAGAGTGTAGCACGAAGCAATCTACCACAATCACAAATAAAAGGGCTGAATGTCCAGGAAGCCCTTCATAGTTTCTTGTACGAATCTGCCCAATAGTTTTAACCCATGAAAGTCAAATCAAAACTTTTATTTAAAACCATCAAGCAGATTCCTGGAAGACAGTAAGGTCAGCTCTACTTTTCTTTTTTTTTTTAGCACAAAGCCAGTTCCAGAATTCCAGCACTGCCCGAGAACACAGGAAAAGGGACATTTTAAGATGCTGTAGCTCAACAGCTGCTTTCAGCATTTCTTCTTCTCCAATTGCCAAGTTGGACATGCCTACTAAGCAGTGGGATGAAGAAAACAATGAAGGTCAGGTGTTATGTAGAAAACAAGGTAGTGAGGGCAACTGGGCTGGGGCTTCCCAGGTATTTGGTGCTTCTTGGGGGAGGTGGCTACTTGATGCTGCAGCGTGTCCTTGGAGGCTCTGGAAGCTGCTTTGCACCCCACTATAAAGGCTTCCTGGGCTTTTGGTCCTTTGTAGAGTAATCATTTTATGCTCCACCATGGAGGCTTCTCGGGTATTTTTGCACTTCACAGACATGGCATATTTTTGTTGTAGTACTGGGGTACAGTCTCTTTCCTTGTTTTCCGTGTACCAGTGCCGCACTCCAGCACCTCCAGTAGAATATGCATGGACTGTACCTGTTCTCCCAGAATCTCCTCCTAAAAGGACCCCTGAATTTGTAACTAGGATTTCCCTCCACTTAATGACCCCCCCCCAGATTGTTTAATGATTCAAGAGCAATTGCCAGAATTGCAGTCATTGAGGGAAGCAGTCACATGGGGGCATCACTTAATAATCATAATGAACGAAGACCAAAATTTCAGACTCATTTGTGGGTGTGAGAACTACCTGTAAATTGATTCAAATACCTTCAAACTAACTTAAAAACAGATTTTCGCTGATGTACATTTATGGTTTCATCAAATTGGACATTTAAATCAATTTAATTGACTTGTCTCCTTGAATTAATTCCCAAATTCGAATTGGATTTTGTCAGATTTGCATAGTCCTAGTAATTACTGGAGCTCTAGTCAAAATCTGTATATTTGTGTATAATGAAAGCAAGCTCTTCTCTCTGCATATATAATCTCAGTCTTTCTCTCATTCTCTTTACAATCATTTACAATTATAGACATGAGTAATAAAACATCATCATTGCATGATTAGTTGTTTCTTTTTTGGCATTTCCTGATTTCTTAAAGAAGGTGACCATGGCCCTCCTTTTAAATGAATACAAAATATCACCCTCCCTCATCTCATTTCATTGGCATTTACAGATCATTATCCAATATTTTAACATAAACAATATTAAAAGCTTGATTACTTTTATTTGTATGCTGTAGAATACCTATACTTTATAAATGGCTGTCTAGGGAACCATGTTATTTTCCTAAATTCCAATTAGAAATAACACTGGAAGGACTATTATTCAAGTTACAGCCATGGCCTAAGAAATTCTAAGAAACTTTGTACTGCTTCTTAGAACGACAAGTGTTCAGTACTTTGCAACTACAAAATATTTTCCTGTCCTGTCATGGATATCTACCAAATCTTGCAATACCAAAGCAGCTACCTGAACTAAAGTAAAAGCTGAGCCAAGGAGAATTGGAATAAATATTTCAAGAAAAAAGCAGGTCATGTCAGCCTTGGAATGCCTTTTTTAATCTCTTTCAGAGTACTTCATTTGGGATTGGAAAAATGTAAAGAATCATCATTCTCATTACTCCATCACCATCACTGATAATAATAATAAAACCTCTTGATCCAAGTGTCTGTATATAAAGATAGACCATTTAAATGAATTGTATCTATACATGTAGTCTTGGCTGTTAAACTATTTGTTAACAGTTTTTTAAAGTTACAGTGGCGCTGAAAAAGATCTCTTACAACCAGTCCTCTCATTTGCAACTCTCACAGCATCCCCAAGATGACATGATGTATGTTCAGGTGCTTGACACCCAGCATGTACTGTATTTACAATGTTTGCACCATCCCAGGGTCATGTGATTGCCTTTCCAACCTTGTCAGGGGGTTCTGACAAACAAAGTCAATGAGAGAAGTTGGATTTGCTTAATGACCACATGGTTCACTTAACAACTGTAGTGATTTGCTTATCAACTGTGACAAAAATAGTCATAAAATCAGGTGCAACTCATTTAATAACCATCTTGCTTAGCAGTAGAAATTTTGGTCCCAATTGTGATTGCAAGTCGAGGACCATCTGCAATGTATTACCATTTAATGTACAGCTATTTACCAAACCTAAATTGATTCCTAGTAAAAACATTGCTCTTCTGAAAAAATACATTTCTTTAAAAAAAGCATATTTGTGCACATTATTGTGAAACTTCATTCAGATTCTATTTGCATAATATGCCTGGCTGCCAAACCACAGCTTATGTGCACTTAGCTCTGCCTGGGGGAAAAACAAGTTGGTGTCCTCTCCCATACCATGTGGAGGAACCAATTGAACTACTGACTGTGGAAGAGGGCCTTCTGAGGGGAGTAAGCTAGTTTAGGAAATGTAGGGCTGCAAAGCTGTGTTGATAATAGGAAAATAGCCTGGAAGCTTGGAAAGGATAGCTGAGAAACTATCATTGCTATGTCTCAAAAGGCCACTTCAGTCACTTGTTTCTCTCTGCCAAATGATTGAGGTGGCTCTTTGCCTGATAATTGGATAAAGTAATTTTCAGGGGATTCTTTTAAGTGGGAAAGCAATGCTCCCAAAATGCCAGACAAAATTTGGGAAATGGATTAGTTTAATGCAGTGTTTCCCAAACTTGACAATTTTAAGGCATGTGGACTTCAACTCCCAGAATTTCACAGCCAGCGTTGCTGGCTGTGGAATTCTGGGAGTTGAAGTCCTCATGCCTTAAAATTGTCAGGTTTGGGAAACACTGGTTTAATGGAAAAAGAAGTCTACAGCTCTAAAATGTCACCCTGAATAGCCAAAGTGCCAAGAACTATAGATACAAATCCAAAGGAATTATCTCTGCATTCTGAAGTATCTTCATGCTAAAGACATCACTCTTAAGGCAGGTCTCTTATAGCAGGGCTTTTCAACCTTTTCACAGATTGTACCACTTTTAGGACGTGACAATATTCAAATATCACCAGTGCTTAGCAAGGTGTCAAAAACTTAAGGGGGGGTGATTTTGGGTTTTACTGATTAGATTCATTTGTTGTTATAGAAATTACTAGTTCATACTATTATGGAAAAGTAAAAAGTTGAGGTTCGATGTTAATGCTTCATTCTACTGCAACAGAGGAAGTTGGCAGTCAATGCCTTTTCTTTTTCCCTTCTCCCCCTCACTTTTTTCCCCTTTTACCTCCCCACTGTATACTACTATTTGCTTTTGTATTTTTGTATTTTATTCTGTAATCTAATAAACTGTTACAAACTGTAAAAAAAAAAACAGGAAAAAAGTACTAGTTTTAATTTCTTTGGTGGTAGTTCCTTTGATGAATCACTTCCCCTTTGCACTGACAAATGTATGATGAATTGATCCATATTTATTAATATGCACCACTACCTTGGTGGTCAGCTGGCTGGTCAGCCTTTCTTCTTCGCTCCCTCTCCTCTCTCTTTTTTCTCTCTGCCTGTTGGGCTCTCCTTCCACAGTTTCTTCTCCCCTGTCTCTTTTTCCTCTCTACGTGATGGGTTCTTCTCTCTCCCCTTCCTCCTTTTCAGTGCATCTACAGCTGATGCCTCTCCTCAAGGCTGTGCTTCTCTGTCTCTCTTTCTCCATCCCCTTCTCTTTCCCCCAGTTGTCTTTTATTTTCCCCTCTCTTTTCAGCCAGAACCTCCTCCTTTTATATCCTCTCCTCTCTCTCCCCTCCTCCTTTTCTGTGTACCTCCAGCTATGCGCTGCTTCCAGCGCCAATCAGCTGGAGCCTGGTGCCGAACCTGGGGCTTCTGCTTAGCCCTGACAGCCCTGCAGAAGTGCCAATCAGCTTGTAGCCGTGCACGCCGATCCTGCTGAGCCCTGACAGCCCTGCAGCTCCAGCTATCTCTCCCTTAGGCTTGTGCGGTGCTGCAGCCACTTCAGCTTATTCCTCTCCCCCGCTACACTTGTCTAGGTCTAAGATGGTCACATACCACCTGCCAGGTGCCAAAGTGCTCATATCACCAGTTGAAAAGCCCTGTCTTATAGCCCTGCTTCATTCTTCTAAAATCGGGCCTGTTATTTCACATGAATATTGCTGAAGCAAAACTTGTGGCCAGGAGGCTTTCCTGATTCATCAATTATCATTTTGGGTGAATTATCCTTGAGATACAACCGAATAAATCATCACAAGATGGGAATGATAAGCAAATATTCCTCATTGTGTGTTTTTCTTTACCTGGGCACCATCACTATAATTGTTTTCATATTCCTATTACCTTATAAGCCACCTAGAGTCACTTAGGAGAGCGAGACAAATTTAATAAATTTATTCTGCTTATTTTCCCAATTATTTTATTCCACTCCAGCTTTTAAAGTGGGTGTAGATTATTCTTCAAAGAGTAAGTAATATTCTCTCTTCCTGCTCCTTTGCTTCTTTAGTTTGAGAACATTTAGCCAGAACATGTAGCTTATTATGACTTATTAAGATGGTGATCTAAACTTGACAAAAAAATAAATGAATAGGTACTGGAGGAGCTCTTTTATTTAGAAAAATAAAGGATTTATTTTATTTTTAAAAACTACAAATCCAATTGACCCAAATCTCTGGTGATTTTTCAATATCAGCTTGTTAGCTTAAGGACAAGAATTATCATTTATCAAAGTACATGTTGAAAAATCGGTGAAACTGAATGCTGATGAAGAATGCTTGATTTATGTCCCATAAACTAGATAGCATTTTGCTATATCTCTAAGTACAGCTTAAAAGGCGTGTACTCTTTTTAAAAAAAATTAATGAATGATAAATTTTTACTAAAGGTGAATAAACTGTAACAGAACTAACATAATAGCAGCATATCCATTGAACATCTGAAGGAAGTAATAAGTTCCATTGATTCTGCTGGTGTAGAGTAATATCAAAATGAAAATCATTGGGGGAAAATCAGACTCAAAGTATTGGAAAAGTGCAATATTGTTAGCTACACTGTGGACGCAGATCAAATGCTGCTGGTCAGGTACAACATTACATTTTCCAGTAAACTGAAACTGTACCATCAAAAAGTTGTTATGATCTGATTATAAATAAACAAGCCCTTTCTCAAGTCTCTTATGGCAACTAGAATCACATGGGAAATAAGAATGAGGGATTTTTTTTATATTAAATGTAAGAGTTAAAAATTCTTTTTACGTCTCAGTGAAAATGTAACAAGAAGTTAGGCCTTAACAGGACTGCAAATAGTACTGCCTCTATCAGCTGCATTTGGATTATTTTGGGTAACTGCTGCAGCTCATGGAAAAAATATATGTTAGTAACTATATTAGCATATAAATTACAAACTTTTCACATAATTAGGGATCCTTTCAAAAGAGACAGTATCAATGCAGAAAGTTGCTATTTCTTTCTACTGTCTGACCAATCAAGAACATTGATTGGGGAACATGATTGACTCTGCATGCAATAATCATTCCAGATTATGAACAAGCACAGGTGGATTAAAAGGTATCTCCCTTACTTGACTACAAAACTATAACCTGCACTCCTTTGAAACTGAGGTATCCCTGCTTCCCATTATTCAACAGTTTTCAGGTATAATTTTGTACAATCTGGTTCCTACTGCAATCATGATTCTTCCCCATCACCCTTTCACTGCATGAGTTGTGAAAGTAAAGTTTCATCCAAATTATGAAAATGTATTTTATATACATTTCTGACACGACATACATACTGAGGCTTTCTGCTAGGCTCATCAGCCCATCTCCCTTTAATTACATTTATTTGACATAAGCCAGTCCAAAAGTACAAGTAAACTAGGCTTTTATTTCACTTTCATCTTTCTCATTTACATGTATTTAGAAGGAGAAAAGATGTAAGAGTTTTATTTTGTAATTTTTCCAGTTCCATTTTTTCCTTCATTATTTTTATCATTAAATCATTTTTTTCATTGATCATTTTATCCATTAAAATACAAAACTTGCAGATTATTTTGCAATTTTTCTGAATGGTTCTGAAAAGTATTTAGTTTAATATCTAATAAGGGTGATTGATAAATTCTAGCCAACCATTCAGCGCTTTGTAAACACAACAGTTTATTTTAATGCTTTGTCTGGCCTTTTCATCATAAAACCGTGAATCAGTTTCTTTGTCAAATTCACACTTCATAGACTTGATTGATTATTAATTTTAAGGAACCTTTCAGTTATGTAATAGCACTAAAAAGTCAAAATCAAAAAGGTGAAGACTTCATGCTTTAGGATGTTTCTGGGACATAAATGCTGTTTTCTTGGCAGGACAATGAAAGTGATTTCCTATTATTGTTTTCTGGCATGCTTTTTCAGTGATAACCCTGGGATTTTCTGCCTGTCTTTTATCCAATTATTAGTTACATGCAGCTTTCCTCATCTTTTTTAGGAAGAAGCAGAACTTAGAGCTAAGTATCTCTTATCTAAGTGATTGGTTGCCTACCACAGCCAAGACATCAGAATGGAATCTGACAGACTGTTTTTACCATAAATGTGGATAAGAGCACTGGTGGCACAGTGGTTAGAATGTAGTACTGCAGGCTAACTCTGCCCACAACCTGGAGATCAATCCTGACTGGTTCAAGATTGACTCAGCCTTTCATCCTTCTGAGGTCGGTAAAATGAGGACCAATATTGTTGGGGGCAATATGCTGACAGTTAAAACTATAGAGAGTACTGTAAAACACTGTAGAGTGGTATAGAAGTCTAAGTGCTATTGTTGTACATGAGGATATGTGAGAAAAATATAAGATAAATAATACTTTTACCTCATAATTCTGGACTACTATGAAAAAGCCTGGATTGGTGACATTAGGTCATTGCTGTGTAATTATCTTGCTTCCTTCAGCTTGATTTGTATCTTGAGAGCGTGTAGATATTACAGAGCATATAGCAATGTTGGTATATCTGGTGCAGTCTCCTTCTTTCATTTTTATTGATATCCTATTATTGGCATTTCGAAGAAAAATACTTTTTCTTCTCAAAGAAGAGTAAAGCCAAAAGCAGCTGGGAACAAATGGCCTCAAAAGGTTGCATTATAATGTCCTTTTTCCAGTGATGATATTAAAGAGAGTGCTGTCCAGCATATGTCAACTTGACTTCTACATCATTGTCCAGCCAACTAACACTCAGCTCACATTGTCCAGGCTACCTATAAATTGGTCAATCCAGTACTTAAGCTTGAAAAATTGAAATGTTCTAGCTTTCATGAGAGAATAATTGAGTAAATCATCAGCTTATTTTAACAGATGATAGACAGCATGCATTTTAGCTAGTTAAGTGGTTTTCTCCAGCCCCACACTCCACTTGCAAGTGTTTCATACATTCTAAAAGTTAGAATCCTCTGTCTTTCCATTGTTGTAACTAGCCATGTATTCTGGGGGAAAAATGTTATCACTTAGCTAAATGATTGCTAAAACTAAAGCTTCTGTGAAATACTTCCCCTTGATTCTAGCAAACCTCTGGATAATAGATAATATTGAAGATAACATTTTCAGAAATTTTAAAAGGCTTCAGTTATAATTTAACCTCATTTTTATCTTTGTCCTCATGGTAGTGATTTACATAGTTAAGGTGGACTCACCCTTGGTCTTTGATTCTTCAAGTTTTTATGAAGTACCCCCTATATTTCAAATATTTGGATACCAAGTATGAATTGGATTATAATTACTATTTGATCTGAGAAGCAGAATGAAATAACTCTGTGTGATCTAGGGTTCTTGATAAATATTAGTAACAAGCAATTTAATCTTTAGTCATTGTCTCTAGTGAACATATTTGGTGTTTTTGATTAATAAGTATCCTTTGATGTCCTTTTAGGACACCGCCCTCTCTCAAAAACAATGTCAATAAACTATAAAATAGGTTAAAACCACTGAAGAATTTTAAAATTATTACAAAAAACAGGCTAAAGTCAGAAATCAGAAGTATTCATAGGGTCCAGTGCTTTCATCAAAATGGCAAAATGACTCTGTCCTTTTGTGCAATCAAAGGGATGCTTCTGCCAGAAACATTCCAAGATAAAATAGATGTTTCATATAAATTCATTCTCTGATTAAAGGGTGCCTTCATACCACTTACAAACCAAGCCAAACCAATTTTTTTCCAAGCAAAATTTCACTACAAATATTATTGCGCTTATTTGTATCTGGTATGCCATCCAGAGTCAGTTGGTTTTGATATGGGTGACTAAATTATATAAATAAAAATGAATGAATAAAATCTTATGGAAAGTGGTATTATCCAGCCATGATTTTTCAAAGGCAATAATTTCCAGCATTGGATCTATACCAAGCTTTTTCAACAAACAAAACCATGATGGGATTTTAGTTTGGTTTGATTGCAAACCAAGTACTTCCAGTCTTTTTGTCTATGGAGATACTCCATCATCCAAGTCATGGTTGTCCCAAAGATGCTTTTTCAAAAGGCAAATTGACTTTCTTTGTCTTTTCTTTGAAGATGTTTCACTTCTCATCCAAGAAGTTTCTTCAGTTCTAACTTAGAACTATTAGAAGTGTTCTAACTATTCTTAGAACTGAAGAAGCTTCTTGGATAAGAAGTGAAACATCTTCAAAGAAAAGACAGAGAAAGTCCATTTGCCTTTTGAAAAAGGATCTTTGGGACTTTCAGGCCTTTTGGACCCTATTTTATTTTCTTAAGGAAAAATTATTATACTGATTTTCCTTGGGGGTGGGAGAGATTGGCAAGCAGTGGAAAATCAGATAAGTAAGCCAAGCTGCGAAGATCTTATATGGAAACTTATATGTTTTAATTCTTTCTTTGAAAGTCAAGGATGATCAGAAGGGAGATATTATTTACATTCTACACTGTGCATTTGTTATGCTCATTAACATAGTTATAATAATTTTCTTCTAAATAATGCTTCATCATTTCAAATCTATTATTAAACTTTCTCTTGCTTCTCTGCTGTCATTCCAGTTAAGTGGTTAATCCAATACTGAGAAATTAAGAGGTGAGAAAAGCAAACAGTGCTTCACACCTCAGTGCATCTTTGTCTACTGATTATCTTCTGGTATTTTTCCTAGTATACCTGATGTGGATGACTGCAATCTTAACCCTCATTAAAACTGTCAGAGCCTAGAAGAAACTGCAGATTAGTTGTGTTTGTATGTAAAGGTTCAGGATCATTTCTTCACTAACTATTTCAAGACAAGGAAGCAGGTGACAAAATAAACATCACCTCTGAAAACTGCATTAACAGAGAATCTAGTTTTCTCAGTACAATTCATCTTAAGCAATACTAATGACTGAATTAAATGTGGATCGGACTCAAACACAGTTTTGTAGATTTTGGTGGCCTAACTTTGCTGGTATGGCAGCCCAGGGATCAAATCATTTCTTGATTATCTTTCTAAATCTATCCCAATGGTTTCCATGACATTTACAGAAATGGAATTTCTGCAAATAGGCTGAGCTGGAATGCCTTATTAATGATGTCCGTGTTATTCAATATTTTTCCCGGAGAGATTCACTAGATTTCTCATTTGCTCATTTTTTTTAACGGCATGTAAAGAAAGTTTGATTTTTTTCTGGTGCTTAGGAATGTTCAGGCTGTTGATTCATTTTAAGTAGGGGCTGAAATTATTTTTGTTCTCTATTTCCATATCTTATATATACAGAAAAATCATGAGCATTACTTGATCAGTTTTAATAGCCTTAAATGAGGGAAAGAGGTTCTCATCCCTTGGCCTTGCCCTTTCTCCCATAGGCTTCTCTATTTGTTCCAGCAAAGCTATGTGAAAAGTCCTTCCATACACCCTCCTTTATGCTTTAAAACCATTTTCTCTTTTTTGAATAATAATTTTATTGAAGTTTAAAATACAAGGATAAAAAACTGATACAAATTAAGAAAATATAAAAATAAAAAGCAAGAAATGCTTTTTATTTTTATATTTTCTTAAATGAGATTAATTTAAATGAGTGGCAGAAGGGTCTTAATAAATTTATCTGGGCAGGGAAAAAGCCAAGGGTTAAGTTTAAAATTATACAAGACTTCCGTGAGAGGGGTGGACTTAAGGTACCAAATTTGAAATTATATTATGATGCGGTGGTTTTAACACTAATCAGTGATTGGGTAAATTTGACAAATTCTGAGATACTTTATCTAGAGGGATGGGATTTACTTTATGGGTGGCATGCCTATTTAACATTCAATAAAAAAATGGACTGGGCTTTTAAATCTCATATCTTAAGAATTTCTTTACTTAGGATTTGGAGAAAATATTATAAAAGTGATTTCAAAGTACCATTATGGGCTATACCTTGGCATGCGATAGAAGCAATAAAAAGAGGGGTTAAAATGGATATGGTGTCTTACAGACAGTTACTTAAATGGGATGGACAAAACTGGCAATTAAAATCACGGGAAGAGTTAGCACAAGAAAACTTTATTTATTCTTGGTTCCAATATAGGCAATTACTAGACAGATGGAAGATGGATTGTAAGGTGGGTTTTCTTAGAGAAGATGAAAATCTTATTAAGCAAGTGAAGGATTCAAGACAAACCCACATTAAGAGAATTTATGCGGTTTTAGTTGAATTGGATTCAGAAACGGAACTAATTAAAGACTGTATGATTAGATGGGCGCAGAATTTTGGTGAGCCAGTCTCATTCGACACCTGGGAAAATATTTGGGTGAGAAATGTCAAATTTACACAAGCACAGAACTTAAGGGAGAATTTTTATAAAATGTTTTATAGATGGCACCTTGATCCACAAAAAATGTCTTATATGTACCCTGACGTGCAACCCAAATGTTGGAGATGTGGTTATAAGGAGGCTTCCTATTATCATATTTGGTGGTCATGCAGAGAGATAAAAGCATTTTGGATCAAAATATGGTGGAATATCCAGAGAATTTTTAGAAGGAGGGTAAAATTTACTCCGCAATTATTTTTGTTAGGTATTGTTACAGATTGTGATACAAAGGAGGTTGTATTGATGTTAAATTTGATTACAGCCGCCAGGCTGTTAGTAGGACAATATTGGAAGAAGGAATCTTTGCCTACATTGCAGGAATGGTTTCTTAAAGTAGCTCATTTGGCGGAAATGGCAAAGATTTCGGCTTTCTTAAAGCAACAAACGCAAGAGAAGTTTTTTGCTGTTTGGGATAAATGGATAAAATTTATACAATTTAGATTGGGTATACAAAAATATTATATAGTTTTTTCATAAGTTTTATTTTTATATATATTATAGATAATTTTTTTATATATATAAATATAAAGTTCTTAATTTAATTTTTATTTTTATTTCTTAAGCCTATATTCTGCTCTGGGAAGCTCAGGGGGGGGGGGAAGGGAGGGTTTTTTTTTTTTTGGGAGGGGTGGGGGATGGGGGTTTTTTCTTATATATGTATTGTTTAGTTTTATTTTTTTGCATATGTTGTCTCTTGTTTTGTATTCTTTTTTCTTTTTTGTAAAATTTATAAAACTTTTAATAATAATAAAAAAAAAATAAAAAGCAAGAAATTAAAAAGTACAGAGAGAAAAAAATGGGAAGATAAAAATATAAAGAAAAATAATGTATAAGAAAATTACTTCTTCCTTTATCACATCACATACAAGCAATTTCAGTAGCTTATCATCTTATCTAATGTTCGAAGCAAAGATCATTTTTTATCTATTGACAAATAATAAAGCTTCATCATTCCATCTTAATCAGCCAAAGTCCATTAAGACAGTGGTTCTCATCCTTTCTAATGCGCGACCCCATAATACAGTTCCCCATGTTGTGGTGACCCCCAACCACTTATACATCACCGGGTGCCAGGGGCATGGCCAAAGAAAAGGGGGGAAAATGGCGGGCAGCCTTGTTTGGCGACCCCCGTGAAATGGTCGTTCGACCCCAAATGGGGTCCCGACCCACAGGTTGAGAACCACTGCATTAAGAACTACCATAAATAACTATGTATTTTAACCTTAAATGAGTAAATCAATTCATATTCCTTTTCTTTACAGAGTAACTTATCATTTTGTCTAAAAATACAACAAAAAACTCTTCTTATTTTATCTCATCTCTCTAAACAATTTTTTTAAAGCCCTATTATTCAAACTTTCCATTAAGTACTACTGGAAGCATCAACATATTGTACATCTTAATCTTTAATCATGATTTTGCTTAATAAAACATTTCATAGGTAAAACAAATAGATTTCCTTCCCTATGTTTAGATGCATATACATTCAAATATTAATGCAGGTGACAGGCAAAGAGAAAATGAGGCTTCATAACTATGCAGATTGATACTATACTAAATCCCATCAGCTTCACTGATTCTTGATTGCTGCCATGCTGGCTGGGGAATTTTGGGAGTTGAAGTCCACAAGTCTAAAGTTGCCAAGATTGGATATATCTGCTTTAGATGAAGATGTTCTCTAGGAAAACTATGATGTAAACTAGGAAAATAATTCTTTGGATATTGACCTATTTTTTCTATTTGCAAAAAAGAAAATAGGTTAATAAACACCTTTATGTCGGACTGCTATGGAAGTATATGCTGTACTAAATCCCACTGAGTTCCACGGCTCTTACTTTTAGTTAAGGATGTGTGGGAATTTTATTCTGCTTTACTCAGTGTGCTAGCACACTCTCCTCTTGTTTACTTCCATTTGTAGATAACATATATATGCACCAAAAAGGCTCTACTTCTATGGAAACACTACCATTGGCAAATTCTTATCTTCATTATTCATCATCCATATAGAAAAAAAATATTTTCTTGAGAGGAGGGCGGGTTACTATGTTTACCTCCATACCTCTTGAAGTAAGATTATTATTTCTTCTGCCTCTGTTTCAACCACTGCTTGTACCTCTTATTTTGTACTCACTTTCAATAATCTTTATCACCATATTCACATCTGAGAGAAACCCTCAACGTCAGACCAGACTACCTTGAGCTTGGTTTTTTTTTTACAAACATTGTGGGATGCAAAATAAACCATCTAACAAACTGAAGCATGTGCAAGTATTTTTTAAAAAAATACATAAAATGTTTTATTTCCAGTGCAAACGAAGCATCGAAAGAGGCATGATTTATTGCCTAGAATGGCTGACTAAAATACGTAAGTTTCTCTTATAGAATGCAAATGCTCATGTATTTGTATATGCAAACTCTGGAAAAATTAATACAGAAGTCTACATAGGATAAATAGTAAAATTTATCTGAAATTATTTTTCTTTAGTAGAAGTGATAAATTTGGCTTGCTTTTCCTTTGGTAGATAAGAAATAGGGCATTTTGTTGCATGAAGCCATTTATCCTTGTAATCTGTTTTCATTAAACTGCAAATGTCGCTCTTTTCGCAATTGCTCTGTATATTTGATTTATTTGAAAAGATGCAATATAAACTTTTAAGATTAAATCTTCCATAAGATTGCACTTCAAAACATCTTATTTTTCTCCTCCTCCTTTCTGCAAAATTAGGTTTCCTTAAAGATTTATTCAAATATTTTATTAGAGTAGCTGTAATATGCCACACCTTATTATGGCTTGATCCAATACTTTAGTAGTATCTGCTGAAGACATTTATATCCTACTCCCCAAACTTCACACCCTACTGGGTGTGAGTCACTGTGTTATTTTTGATACATCAAATTTAAGGAGGAACTTTGGGTTTGACACTAATTATGAAAAAAAAGAGGAAGACAAAATGATTCTGGAGAAGGGGTTTATAACTGCAGCAAATAGTGCTTATTGAGTTTTCTTATTTTCTTTTCCATTCTCTGTCTCTCTCTCTCTTTCCCTCTCCCTCTTTCCCTCTGCACTATTTTGTAAATCACTGTTTCTCCAATAGCTTTGGTGAAATTGGATCAGCAATTAATCATTCCATACTACCATAATTCTTGATCTCTAGATTATTTCTGAAGAAGGCAGAGCTTTCCAAAAACTATTCTGGAAATGAATTAGGACAGCAATGTTGGCGGTGGAATGAGCTAAAGATCTTCTCCTGTAGTGACAGTGACAATGGCTTCCTAAATATTTTATTTAAATAGAAGTCAAGAGGAGGTAAATAAGAAGTTATCTTCAGCTACATTCTTTTAAAAAAGTTTGTCCAGTTGTAACATCTTAAACAGGTACAAAATGCCTCTCCAGCACGCGCACACACACACACACACACACACACACACACACACACACACAGACATAGAGACTTACTGCTTGGGTCAAGTAATTTGGCCCTTCGTCTTAGGACTTGGTCAACAGTTTAGGGTAGAACTCTCCTTTCCGTACGTATTAGGTCATACATACGGATTCCATTTTTCTGTTTCTTGACTAGTAATCCATCTCAGAAAAGCTTTATGAATCTGGTTAAGTTGGATTAATCTTGAGAAAATATCTGAAATTGGCTAATTGCAGTTTCACTAGTGTTCCCTTCTTTTATGTATTTGTTATTAATTATGTACAGGTATATTGTACGATTTTTAGGATTGTCTCACAATTTTTAAATTCATTTTTATAGTTATCATACTTTTGGATTTTTTCTCATGTTTGGACTTGGACTGTAAATACATTTAGATTGAGCAATCTTTCAGTTTAATGATTGTCAAGAGGAAAACCGAACACAAAACACAAATAAATATCCAAAGTAACTTATCTGAACAACAATGGAACCAAATAAATTAAAGCAGGTATGTAAAATATACAGTATACTTACTTTTTAAACAGATGGCATCCTGAATTGCACCCCCAAAATTAATAGCAATAGACTTATATACTTAGACTTATATACCACTCCACAGTGCTTTATAGCATTCTCTGAGCAGTTTACAAATTTCAGCATATTACCCCCAACAATCTGGGTCCTTATTTTATTGACCTCAGATGGAGTCAACCTTGAGTTGGTCAAGATCAAACTCCTGGCTGTGGGCAGAGTTAGCCTGCAATATTGCATTCTAACCTCTTCATCACCCCAGTTCCTTAAATAGAGGAATAAAATTAAAATAAAAAGAAAGATACAATTTAAAAGGCACATGGGAAAATACTCTTCATACAAGTATTTAATTTAAAGATTAGAAATTAAATCCAATCTAAAGTAAGTTCTCCTAAATCACAATGAAATGAGAGACATTTTCTTTCTCCAATTTTATTGTTTTTGAGTAGAATTTAAATTTGATCTTTGGTTTACACTAATGTTTGGCAGTCCTGCATTTGGTTTTGAATATTAAGTTCCATTGATTTAAATGACAGGAACATTTGTATAACTATATATAATATTGTATAATGAAACTATCTAAATATTATTTTGTTTTGAGTAATACAAAATATTTATTTTGCTCATTGATCTCAGCTATTTAAAAATGCTTCCAGATAATTGCCTAGATCAGGGGTCTTCAAACTCAGCGCTTTTATGACTCATGGACTTCAACTCCCAGAATTTCTCAGCCAGGGCCGAGTTTGAAGACCCCTGGCCTAGATCTTTGAAGACTGATTCCCAATGTAAGAGAGCTTGTGTTATAAATGGAGTTTCTTTCTTTCTTTCTTTCTTTCTTTCTTTCTTTCTTTCTTTCTTTCTTTCTTTCTTCCTTTTTCTTTTTGGTTCTGGCAGGCATATCTATCTACAGAACAGTCTATATAAAAGTGTATAACAAACATTTTAAGTTATTCCTACTGCACATATATTAAATGCATTGATAAGGGACTGTGGGACCAGAATCTTATAAGCCCATTCTTATGTGTGGCTAACCCTGGAAAATATTTTTGTTTTTCTTCCATTCAGTCATGTCCAATTCTCAGACACTGCCTGGACAAATCCCTGCCAAATCCCTGTTTTCTTGCCAAGGTTTTTGGGAAGTGGTTTGCCATTCCCTCCTTCCTAGGGCTGAGAGAAAGTGACTGACCCAAGATCACACAGCTGTTTTTGTACCCAAAGTGGGACTTGAACACATGGTCTCCCATTTCCAGCCTGATGGCTTAAGCATTATACCAAACTGGCTCTCAGCATGTGAAAATCTATAAAGGGTTGCTTATTTTCGTAAAGTCTCAGGAGGTAGAAGCACTGAGTTGACTTTGCCTGAGCTCAGAAGTTATACATGGTTGGGTCAAGAAGCCTCTTGTTTGGGAGACTTCTAGGAAATAGTAGAGCAGGATGCTATATTGGAAAGTCAAAACATGTCCTGGAAGAAGCCAGTGTCAAACCACTTCCATATTTCAGCCCAAAAAATTATGTTTGTCCGTGATACCACCAGGAGTCAAGTTCAACTTGAAGGAGATTTCACCTTTATTTCCATATAGCTCAGCCTGGACTATGCAAAAAGCCTGTGTCTCTTTTGCATACTGTAGGTATGCTGAATTTGCATTTATTGAGAGAAAAGAATCAATAGTGCATGATGAGAAAGGTTAATGGCATAGTCCAATGCTCTCCAAGGTCTCCATACATATACATAGAGAAGATTCTAATAGTGTTTAAGTATACCTGAAATTGATTGCCTGGATCCAACTGTGATGCATGTGCATTTTCTAAACAAATTTCTTCCCACGTTTCCTTCTTTCATCTGACTGATGTTCTAACAGAATGAACTAACCAACAAAATTAACTTTAAGAATAGTTTGTTCCAACGTTCTTATGGGAGAAAAATGAATATGAATACTATCAGCCATAAGCTAAAGGGAAGATGCTTAAAGAGCCACTAAATGAAATCTTCCTGGAGAAGAATCTTATCAAGTTCTTGTTTTTTCTAAAAGCAAAATTTAAATATATGTTCTATTAAAAAATCTGAGCACACCACAATTTTTTTTCCAGAATATGACTATTAGTCCAGTGAGGTCTATTCTAGGTACACTGACTGGCAGTGGCTTTTTAAGTTCAATGTGGATCTTTCTTAGCATTTGCTGCTCGATCTTTTTAACAGCAACATCAGGTTTAAACCTGAGGGTTTGTTTTATCCCTGAATTGTGATTTTTGTCACACAGATCTGCCAACCAATTCTGATCCCTCATTAATCATCTATTTGATGAGAAGATTTTGTGATAAAAAGCTCCAGGTTTGTGTGATACTAAGGTTCAGAGATGGAGGAAGAAAATATAGTCTGCTAACCTTCTGCTTTATCACTTGATGTGCAACTAAGCAAGTTGCTGATTCTGAATCTACAGATGCTTTTCTTGACCCAGATTCATCTAATGTGCTAAATATCTCCTATTTACAATATTTGTCTAATATAGAGATTCTACCAAGTGAAAAGCAACTGACAGTCAGAGGAAAATAGCTTGTCTTCAGGCCATAGCAGTAGGTATTGATCAAATCGTAATCCTCATATATTTTGAACCCAGTAGTGATTCACTGTTCAATCTGCATCTAATCCATTTCAGCTTTCTCTTTTGTTTTATCAATTTTCTATATCATTCTGTCATTCAGAGATAAAATAAAAATATTTGCAAATGCAACTTTCTCTATGATACCCATTGGAAAATTGTCTTTCTTTTCCTAAGAATGCATTTGTGTTTTGTGCAGAAAACTTTTGTAGTAGAGGCTTTTGTTAAAGGAAGATGTTGAGACAGTTGCTTTTTAGATTCCTGCTGAAGCCTTCAATCAAAATCTGTAACATTGGAGAAAATCATACATTTTTGTATAAACTCAAAACAGAATGAAAGAGTTGGGAAGTTTATTTAGATAAGAAATTCCACACCACTGCTCAGAAATTCAAATTAAAACTTCCCAGGAAGAAGGCACTTTCATCTACCATCAAAGCACTTTTTCTATTGGGAAATCTCCTGCACTCTGAAATGAAACAGAACAAATCCTTCTATGTAACATTGTCCTTCTATGTAACATTTTAAAAACATTTGAGGAATAGCATTAGCTTTCTTATATATTGTGAGGCAGTTTAAAATGTTCATATTTAATATTCTTAATGTTAACAATTTAGTAATTATCCACTTCTAGTGAGGATAGTTTGCTGAATGTCCTCAAAGAAGTGGAAGCAGCATTATGGCAGAGATCAGAACCAGAAGATGAATTCTGGCACTTCAAATCTCTCAGGTAAAGGGCAGATCATATGCATTTTGCACACCTGCTCCTCACAAGTAGACTGCAGGAACCAAGGTTTTTGTAGTTGGCTGTGAGTGAAGCGGCGGGGTTATTAAGAGAGTTCAAGCTCACAGCCATTAATGTACTCTGTATGGACAAAATGCTCAGTCAAGCCGAATTTCTTAA
This sequence comes from Crotalus tigris, assembly GCF_016545835.1. Lineage (NCBI taxonomy): Eukaryota > Metazoa > Chordata > Lepidosauria > Squamata > Viperidae > Crotalus > Crotalus tigris. Next base: position 147,974 of record NW_024097707.1, read on the forward strand.
TTGTTTTTCAGCTATTAAGAATCTTTGGATCAGCAAGTTTTACAACATCCACTGAGTGAACTTCCTTCATTCGTTTGAGAAAGAAGTTTTAACTGCAAGCTTAAGGACTTTAAAATTTATTTAGGGAATAAACAGCAAAAGGGCGATTATAAACTTGATATTATAAAATTATAAATAGATTAAGAGTCCAGAGGGATTTGAAATAATTATGAAAATTATAAAAAAAATTACTGGAGGAAATTGCTGCTGTATAGAAAAAAAAACCCATCTTGATAAGACGGGATTTTGAAAGTTGGACACTAGAGGGAAACTGAGAGAAATGAAGATTATAATTAAAGGAGAAGAACACAGAATCGGTTCTGCCTCGTAGCAATGTGGCTGAGGGATTGTGGAGCTCCACACTTCATGGCTGGTTTTGCCCTGCCAGGGGGCCCTAAATGGGTTGAAAGTCGCCCTGGAGAGGCGATGAAGAACGAAGGGCATCCTGATGATTGTAGAATGACAGTGGTTGATCCATTTGATCTGGGGGAAGCCCTCCAACCCAACAGGAGAAAGGCTAGATGAACATCAATGTCTAGCCCAAGCTACAGCAGCTGAAGTCCAAAAGGACGAACCAGAACAATGGTGAACGGCGTGCTTGGAACTGGGTAAGAATATTAATCTTCTCTCTTCTATTTTGTAATTGATTCCCTGGAAAAGATCCCCAAAGCAAGAAATCCTCCAAAAGTGAGAAGGGAGTGAGCTGTACCCCCATCCTTCCAAAGACAGAAGCGGTGATTCAATTTTTATGAGAGAAATTTTCAGAAATTTACTGAAATGAAATTAACAATATTACAGTCTGGATAAATCTGAAAATTAAGAAAACCATTAAGATTTTACATATGAAAGAGTTTTGATAAAACTATAAAAAATATTTGTTTGAAAAGTTGGAAAATGAATAACTACTGACGTCTAGTGGAGGATTAGAGTATAGAGCAAAAACAACACTGACTCACAAATTGGTAAGACACCCAGAAACAAAGAATAATCTGTTCCCTTGAACCTTAGTGACCTCCAGTCAAATAGAAAACAGTTGGGAACAAGGAAAGTAAACATAGTGGGCCATCTATTACAGAGTGAGAACTATATTTGTTTTGAAAACTGCTGACCTTCTGAGATTATAAATATTCAGTGAGTTGTGATCTTTAAGCTCAAGAATTGTCAGCAGAAAAAGAAAAATGTTGACTCTTGGCTAATCTTCTGGGGGGGGGGACTTTACTGGATAATCAAACATTCTGGACTGCAACTTTGGCTAGTAGATAAATTGTAAGACCCCTGAACAGAAGAACTGTTGTAAAATACTGTCTTCAGTGGTGCTTTGATAATTGGAAATGCATTGGATTATAAAAAAACTATATATAAAGATAAAAACTATGTAAGATTTTGTTGTTTGGACTTTAACATTGGCTAGTTTAAAAAGCTAAACACAGAGACTATGATACTGGTGAAAGAATTTTTGGAAGGGGGAGATAAAATGGATATTGCATACCTATCTAAAAGTGGAAGGAAACTATATTTACTATCCTCTTCTGAAGGCCCCAGCCTGGAACATCAGAGATCTGCAGGAGCAATACTTCAAGACAAGGTGAATACTTTCCAGGAGAAAATGTATGCAATGCTGCAACAGATTAAAATGACAATGATTTCAAATCATGATGAGATTAAAAACAACTTTGATGGTATAAATGAGCACATTTCCAACTTAAACTTACAAGTAAAAATTTCTCAGAAAATGGTGATAAAGAATGAACAAACAAACCAGATAATAGAATACAAATCAGAGGACAGTGACCCAAAGAGGGAAGTTATAGAGGAAGAGAACTACAAATTAATACAAACAAAAGAAAGCTTTCAAGGTTTTGCCACAACAATGGAAATGGAAAAGATATCCTATTTTTCAGGACCTCCAAATCAACTTGAAGATTGGAAAGAAGACCTAATAAAATGGAGTATAGAGCAACCAGGAAAATCATTAAAGTTTGGGAGACAAAAATACATGTCTTATCTAACTTGTTTTTTATATTCCCAACAACATTTTCAAAAATACAGGAAAAACCCCTAGGTAAGTCGAACACACTAACTTTGAAAGCTACCTGGCAAAAGAAGAAGGCTAGAATCAGATCTGAGAGATTTGATACGACTTACCAGATGCAGTATTATTTGATCAAACACCTGTTGGAATATGGTTAAAAGAATAGATAAATTATGGATATAAAGGGGTCTCACACTAAGAGAGATAAGATATATAAGTAGTATAACAATTTCTATAATATATGAAATGTAAAAATATTGGGATGGTGCACGTGAATGAAAAGGTTGGATATTTAAAAGTTATTAACTTTGAGAAAATTATGACTGATAAGAATGAATTGAATACAAAAGGGAAATTAAGCTTAAATAAAAATCTTGAAAGCAGGATATATAGTGACCTAACAAGATGACTTTTATAAACACAATTGAAATATAAACTGTTAAGAAAAGATGCTATATGCTAATGTTACTGTTATTTGTATAAACACAAGAAAAAGGTTTATATTTAACTTTATATGTATTGAATTTTAAGAATAATATTTGCTTAACCTTGACAAAAGGAGAATACTATTGGATGAAGAGAAGATTAAAGAAATATATCATTAACTAATATATTGATTATGGAACTATAGAAATTAATTATTATTGATGTTTTTAAACATATGAACCAGACAACACACTGTTTACTAAACACTAAAGAATGTTATTGTAAAAAATTAATAAAACATATTTTAAAAAAAATAAAGGAGAAGAACACAACAATTCAACTCACTAATGTAAAATGGAACAAAATACTTTAACTTTGGATATATTCAAGGATATTTGGGGATATTTTTAGAGAAAGTGGTAAATTTTTGTGTGAAAGTAAAAGGAAGGAATATAAAATTGGTTTATTTAATTAAGATCAAAATATGTATGGGTTTTTTAGTAACTCTTAATGGACTTTTGCTGATTAGAACTGAATGACAAGGCTTTGAGAATTTAAGATAAGATAACTGGAAAAAGGTATCTTTTGTTATATTTTAAGAGAAGATAATAAGTTCTTGACTTACAACTCATCACTTAGTAAGCATTCAGAGGTATGACAGACCTCCCCAGGCCTATTTATGAACCAGATTTGAAGTTCCAATGGTTCCCTCCACACACAATTTACAATGTTTTTTTTTGCTGGAAACAGGCATTTATTTCTGGGTTCTAGTAAAAAAACCCTAACGAGGACAATGAATTTGCTTAATGACCACCATGACTGCTTAATTGCCATCATGTTTGTTTAATAAATGCAATGATTGACTTAATGACTACTCCAAAATTGGTTAGAAAATTAGGCATAGTCACATGGTGACCTGCTTAATGACTGGCATAATTCTAGGCTCAATCATGATCTTAAGTCGGAGACTAGCTGAGATTGTTTGTATTTACTGTGATGAAGAGAGAATTCCTTTATATATTTCTTTTCCTTTTCTTTACTGCATTCTTATTTTTTGGTTTGTCTCATGTCTTTTATCTTTGTAAACTGCAATTTTAATAAAATTATTATAAGAATACTTTAGTAATTATTAATGTTATTAAAATATTAATAGTTTGCTTTTAGTTCTAAATCCTTTTTACTAACATTGTTTTATTAACAAAAATGTGGATTTGGGATAACAAAATTATTGCCTTCTTTATAATGCACAATGTAGTCCTATTTATTCTGCAATCAATGCTTGCATACATATAGTATTAATCTAAACTACAAATCTAATTGAATTTAGAAGTTATTCTTTCAATTTGGGGCATGAAAAAGTAACAATCCAGAAACATCTTTCTTTCTGGTATGTTTCATTGCCTTGTCAGCATAGTCCCTGGTGGTATCAATATCTTGTCTTTCTAAATACAACTCCTGATATTAACTGTCAGCAATACAGAATCATCTGTAATGTTTGTCAGAGACATATAATCAAAAACTAAATAGGAATGTCAACATGATGGAATTGTGTGATGTAAATTCTAATAAAACTGCCCAGTTTTCAGAAAACTGGCATCCTTTATATAGTTTTTTAAAAATGCCCTTTTTAAAAAATCAGGCCATTTCTTCTTCTTTGACTTTAGTTTGCCATGTTTTGTTTGTGTTATTATTGACTGGTACCCTCCCCCTCATATACATATATACACACATATTTACGGTGTAGCATAGATGAGATCCTATCCTTGCAACAGACACAAAACAGGAAAAATAAATCTATGAAAAAGCAGGCAGAAGAAGCCACCGTTACTTCATATTTCTGCTTAGCAGCATATGGAAAGGCACTCCCAGATAGCTGCTTAGCAACTTCTGACTGCATCCAAACATAATTTGAAAATGTATTTGTTTTAAAACATTTTCATTCCATCCTTCCATTTATCATTTTTATGTCTCCAGATGCTTGATAAAAAATGGAAATGCTAATATAATTGCTGATGCTTCCATAGGTTACCTTAAATGGTATTTGCAGTGGATGAGAGTAAAAAATGTTATACAGTCATATGTTACTATTGACAATCTATCAACTGATGCTCTTCAAAGATTCTATGAAGACCACAGGAATACAGTCTTAATGGAACTTGATACATCCTATGTAGCAGCTTAACAAACAAAATAGAATTACATGTTTAGTTCTTTGTTGGAGGACTTTCTGGATGAATGCCTAATTCTTGTTTGGGATTAGGGTTAGACATCCCAAAACATTACAAATTTTTTTAGATTATTATTGTTGGCTTCTATTACAAAAAATGTTTTTAATGTATTATGTAGTATAGAGTAAAGTAGAGTACAACAGAGTAGAACAGAACAGAATAGAATAGAGCTGGAAGGGACCTTGGAGGTCTTCTAGTCCAGCCCCCTGCTCAAGCAGGAGAACCTATAGTATTTCAGACAAGTGACTATCTAGCTTCTTCTTAAAAACCTCCAGTGATGGAGTGCCCACAATTTCTGAAGGCAAGCTGTTTGAGTGGTTAATTGTCCTCACTGTTAGGAAGTTTCTCCTTAATTCCAGGTTGCTTCTCTCTTTGGTCAGTTTCCAACCACTGTTTTTTGCCCTGCACTCTGGTGCTTTGGAGAATAATTTGCCCCCCCTTCTTTTTGGCAGCCCCTCAAATAGTGGAATACTGCTATCATGTCACCCCTGTTTCTTCTTTTCTTTAGGTTAGCCAAACCCAAGTCCTGCAGCTTTTCTTCATATGTTTTAGTCTCCAGGCCTTTGATCGTTTTAGTTGCTTTTCTCTGAACTTTTCCCAAAGTCTCAACATCTTTTTTGTAGTATGGTGACCAAAATTGCTTGCAGTATTCCAGGTGTCATCTTACTAGGGTTTTATAAAGCAGTACTGACATCAAAGTAGCTTGGAGTTGTTCAAGTCAAAGCTTTTTTGTATTCCACATCAGGAATAAATATCCATACAGTACATTTTTAGGGTCCAGCACTATGCAAATATCAAAATCTGGGATAAGCATCTGGCTAACCTTGTCCAGTCTGATAAACTGGGAAGATTTCCAAAGCAAGCAAGCTAACGTAAGGAAGGTCAGGTCATTAAAACTGCTGTGTTTGCACATAATTTGTTGGCATAAAAATATGCAGACTCAAGTATAATATTAATAATAAGCTGCAGAGAGAGTTTGTCAAAGATAATGAAGACCAAGACTGAAAGTGCAAGTAAACAAGGTGTTTCCAAGTGCACAAGTCTGAAGATTTACTGTATAAATTATATTATTACATTTTGAATTTTTTAAATACAGAAATACTCTCAGTACAGATGAACACCATGATTACATGACTTTCATAAAATATTGTGAACTTTCTGGCAATTGTGAAATTGCTATTCTAAAGAAGGCAGACAACTGTTATTAGGAAAACAGAAATCAGTGATATCATCCTGATATCAGAGATATGGATAGCTCAGTCCCTTCTGTTTTTTTATTTGTTATTTTGTTATATAGTTTGAGATATTTCTCATTTTGTTTATTCTCTGGATTTTCACTAGATAGATGGGTTACCATACAAATTTGCTAAATAAAAATAAATGTCTTTTGAACTATGGATGGTTCTGGCTAAGGAAATGGAAAACTACTACTTAACCATGCCAATAATTTATATTTGAAGATGTTTGCTTCTCATTGGAGGAAAAATGAAATTATATATACAGATTGGCTGAATTCTAAAGTAAACCAGAGATATTTCTTTGTGGGGAAACTTCTGATAGAGAGAGGCTGGGACCTTTCCACAAAATGACAGGAAAACAGTCTTGAATTCCTTCAGAACTTACATACGATCAATGCTTTCACGTCTTATTTACTCATCCACCTCCTGCATTTATAAAGTAAACTATCAGGATTTATAAGTATTGATAGTTCCAGTACAGCATTTTTCATCATCATGACAGAATTATTCTGCTCTCGGTCTTGTACATCTTGATATCTTTGAAACCAAAATACCAATTTATTCTGCGAGATGACTCTTGTTTTATTAATAAATTTATTTTAATTTTAATTAATAAGAATAGACAACTTACTCACAATATCACAGTTCCCATACCACTGCTTTTCTCAAGTTCAGGAATAATTCTTTTTGCTAGTTTGTCCAGCTGATGTACTGCCGACTAATCTTTCAATGGGTCAATACTCATCACCAACTATTATTTTTAAGGGAGAAGGAATCCTTCTCTTTATATACATTTAAAAGCCCTTTCCCCTAGTCCTGAGACTTGGAACAATCATTCCTTATCCATGGATCCAGAAGTATAATCCATACAGATATCATGTAATATATTCCAAGTTCCAGAGAGTAAGTAGTTTTCTTGACAGGCCTGGCAATTTCTATCACCCTCCATATGTTTCTACTCTCTTCTTGGTTTTTTTAAAATAGATTCTGGGAAGCAAGCATTTCTCAGGTGGCTGCTGCTTGTTGTGACAAAATGCTGTTGTGTTGTATGGCACATTAAAACCTTATCTGATAATAGCAATAGCACTTACACTTATATACTGCTTCAACGTGCTTTTACAGCCTCTCTAAGCAGTTTACAGAGTTAGCATGTTGCCCCCAACAATCTGGGTCCTCATTTTATTGATCTCAGAAGGATGGAAGACAGAGTCAACCTTGAGCCACTCAGAATCGAACTGCTGAACTGCTGGCAGCTGGCAATCAGCAGAATTAGCCTGCAGTACTTCATTCTAACCACTGCACCACTAATTTCATGAGCTAACTGGGACAGTCAAAAGAGACTTCTGATTATGCATAGTGCAGAAGCATCCATTCTTTTGCAGAACTAAGTATAGTCAGTTAATGCTTGCCCTTTTGCTAAATGCCTAGGTTTGCTTACGTGCTTTGCATATATAAAGGTTATTTATATTTCCCAGTTTGGAGATAAAGTCACAATAAAATTAGCTTTAGAATAAGCCCCTTAATTGATTTCTGGAAGAGATTAGGCATTAGCGATTTAGGCTTCCTAAAAGAAGGACATGACAGTGTCTCAAGAAGTATTAGCTATTATGTTGAATAAATTTATTGAACTACTATACCTTTGTTTCCAGTGAAACTCTGGAATTGCACCATGATCCTTCACAAAAGCAGTTGAAGCTGCCTGGCTTTAGAAATGGTAGCAGGCAATTTACAAGAACTGGAATAGGGGATCAAAGCCATTTCCCTCATATTTTGCCTGATAATTGAGAGCAGGTAGAGAATGTTTTTGAAATTAGTAGCTGAACATTTCAGCTTGCTTGTTTAAAAGTGGCCTCTAAGGTCTGTATGGTGTGTTGTAGCATCTTTGAACTGAATAGGACTGATTCTTTTTAGACTTTTTTTAAAATAGTGAAATCCCTATCAGAGGCATCGTTCACCCAAAATTCTTTATCAGATAAGATTTGAAAAAAATCTGTAGAGGGAAAAAGAAACAAACATTTCTCAGTGTGGTTTCAGAGTTCAGATCTCAAGGTGTTAAATCCATGGATGCACAACAAGATAGGTATTTAACCATATAATATTATAATGAGATCGTGTTAAGAAGATTTAAGGACCTTCAGGAGAATCCACAGTTCATATTTTCTGCTTTTTCTATTCTAAGTCTCCAGTGGGATTCTCAGTCTTCTTCATTTGGCCTGGCTCTTCAAGGCTTCAAGCAGGAGTCATTTGCCTGTTTTTGTATTGAATATATTTATTTTATTGTTTTATTGTCATATTATTGTTTTAATTTTGTATGCCGCCCTGAGTCTCTTGGGATTGGGCGGCATATAAATTTTAGAAATAAATAAATAAATTTCTAGCTTTACCTGGAGATGTCAGAAACTGAATGTATTCTTTCTGCATGAGTTCATCCCTTGCAAACATTCCTAGCTTATCTGGGAAAAAAATCCCCAAACCAGTCTAAGTCTAAACATGACAAAGAGAGAGACTGCATTATGAATCACAGTCATTGTTTTCTTTTATAAAATATCTGAAAACATAACCCCAAGATGGATTTTGGCAAATTTATGTTTGGTGGATTTTTACTATCATTTGGCAGTGCAAACTTGCAGCTAACTAACTGAGAAATGAATAGTGGTAATGCTGATCGGTAGCATTATATACATTTGTTCATTCTAAAATTCAGACTTTAGAAGCTTGTAAGAGAAAGCAATGCAGCTTGATTTGATCTGAAGACTTCACCAGCCTTTAAAGGGCATCTTGGGGACACATAAAAAGATTTTAAAACTATATGAGAAACTAAGTGATTATTATAATTCCTACAACTTCTAAATAATTTAATTATTTTAATGAAATACACTGAAAAACAATCTGCATCATAAATCATTATGTATTCTTGGAAAAAAATATTTCTTTCCAGTCTGCCTAGAAGGAAATGGAGTTGGGAAGGATTTTCTGAGTTTGCTTTTAGAGTCATTCTGTGTAGAATCTGTCTTTCAAATTTCTGAATATTTGTCATGGTTCCGACAGATGAAACTCCTCAAAGAACTTCTTGTTTACGTTAAAGAATATTTATTGGAGTAGTTAACATAGTTGAAGCCAAAATCTGGATTCCCCTCCCCTTAGCACATAGTATCAAACATAATTCCCTTCTCTAATTAACAGTCATAAATCACATTCTCCAATTAGTTTGAAATGCAGGCTTTCCTTCCCATTCTCCAACCTGCCAATTCTTATCATCTCTTGTTTCAAGCTCTGAATTCACACACTAGTACAATATTGTTATATCTAACTAACTCCATCACATTCCTCCTCTTCCCCCAGCATCATCTAATTCTAAGAGTAAAGCATAAGAAAGAAAAAGGCTACATCTTCATATGTTGTCAAAGCAAGAACATCCAATGTTAGCAGCATTGACAATATTGTCTTGTTCTTCAATTTCATTTTCAGAACCTTTAAAAATATTTTTTGCTATTAGATTATTTTATGTCTACCACACAGCAGAGGTTGTTATTTTCTGTTCTTTTCACCTCTCTATAGCCTTGTGCTGTTTCTTTCTAATCAGAAGGACATTTGTTTTCAGCATATTTTTCTTTGTGATTTTAAGAAGCCTGAAAGGTTGAAAATATTTGGACAGATACAGAAGCACTTCAGCCATTTCACTGGAGGTTAAGTGCCAGAACTTGGCATCTGTATGTATTTCCAGAAAAATGTCTTCTTTAAAAATGGAAACTTAACCCATAAAAAAATATTTTGATTAAATTGAAGAAAAACAGCATTAACTGAGATAGCTTAGGGATTACTGGCTTGTCTACTACAGTTTCTACTTTTCATATCTTGTGGTTATTTTTTTCAGAATAAGCAGCAGCAGAATATGATGAAAACTGAGAAAGCTTGCTAAAATTTCAAGCTGTGCAAATGTTTCTATTTCTGTAATGACTAATGCAAACAAATCATTTCTTCTATCAGGACTGCCATACTGCACCAGCTAAAGTTTGCTACATGCTCGTCTTCCCTAAGAAATGGAGGGAAGGAGCTGCAGGGTGGGATAAAGGGATGGCTAGTTTCAGGGGAATCGAAACTACTTGTGCCGTCCCATGAGACCTGCCAGCAGTTCCAAGTCACATCATGGAATGCAACACCATCTTACCCATCAAGTTAAGGCCTGTTACCAAATAATTTGTTTGAATATAATTGGATAACAAAAGATAACTAAGGGGGGAGAGAGGGAGAAATGGAAAAGTGAACCAGATGCTTTGGGTGTGAACCTTTAGAGTTGGCTTTGTTACGCCGTAACCAATTTGCTTAGTAAAGTATACTCATTGTAGCCATGGCCTTGAGAATCTTTCTTTGCTAGCTAGCCAATTGGGATGGCTGACATCTTCTTTATGCCTACTCATGAGATTCTTATAGCTTTAACAAGTCTCTTTTGTAAGTACAACAGAGAAAAATTATCCGGGTCACTCTCTTAGTTTATTATTTCTATATCCCTTTTAATTATTAACACACTAGGCACTTTTTTGTATGTCCATGAATCATCTTTTTTCCATCTCATTTATAAATCCACTTTTAGATTGGCCTCTATCTTGTCAGATAAAACTTGTTCCTCTTCCATGACATCTTTTAGACACAGTCTATCCATCTAATACAAGAAGAGAATTCAAAAGTCTTGGATGTAGCCTCCAAATTCCTATTCCCTTGCATAATATTGTTTACCACCAAAGAGAACAGAGTGATAGACATCTATATGGTATCTATGAATTTTATTTAATTAGCTATATTAAATTATATTTAAATCTAATTTGGGTCCAGAAGAATCTCAATCATCCAGGTAGAGTTCTCTGGGAGTTAAGTCATGGCAACTAGACTTCTTTTCTTTTTGGTTTGAAACATTTCACTGCTTATCAAAGTAGTTGAAGAACCTACTTGGATAAGCAGAAAAATGTTTCATCTCCCCCCCTCCAAAAAAAGCCCAGTTGCTGAGGCTCTGGATACATTTTGGCGTATAAACCCTGGTTTCCTACTTTAAGGTTATATGTCTGTTGTCCTCCAAAAAGATGTATTCCCTTTATTTAGGTCTTTTCTTCTCTATACAATTTAGCAAAATTTCCCAAGTGAGTGATTTTTTTGATATAAAGTGCACATTTTTTTCTTGATGGTATTTTTGTTATAATTACTGCAGATGTTCTTCCAGATTACTTAAAGCTCTTAATTTTTTTCCTCTAAACATAAGAAATATATTTGGTTTAAGGGATATACACAACAGTCATTCTCACCATTAAAGGTATAATTTCCGCATCAATTTCTTTTATAAAAATGGCAATCCTTAAATTTTCTATTTGGTGACAATTGACAGCACTTGCTGTTTACTCAAAACCAAAACTTGAAAGCCACAAGGGGTAGAATTTAAAATGTCCAAAAGAGAGAATAAATCACTGTCTATTGTTTATGCAGAAAAATATGTCACTAACCCTCAGATCTTTGTACTAACAGGAACAGCTGATTTGTTTTCATTGTGACTGATCTCAGTGCTAAATGTCCAGCTTTATGATAGATTCAGGAATAAAAATGGCAGCTCCACTTTCATTTTCTCCATCTGAGTCATTTATACACAGTTTTCCTGTACATTGTTATGCAAGCCAGGATAATGGCTTGAATACTGGAAAGCAAATATAATTGCTGTTTCAGACAATTTATCTTTAATTTATTGATTTGACTGGAGAATGTTTATAAACTTGATTAGATCACCTCATACTCTAGTGACTTTTTTCATTTATTATGTGTTCATCTTTCAACTCTTTTTACTCTCTAAATTACTTAATCTATGATTCTGTTTCTTCTTTAGAACACATATTAAAATCAGTCCAAGCCACATTTTGAATCAGTCATAAAAAGGGTAAAAGTCCTCTGTGAATCATGAGAGGAATATTTGGGTGGGGAGAAAATGCAGTACAGTGGATTGAGGTAGACAGGAAGTCTTGCTATCTTTTATCTTCCCTATTTATAAATAAATGCCAAAATTAGTTTCTACATTCAACATATGGCTGCTGGTGGCCCTTATAATCTGGAAAGACCAGTGCTATGTGGCAATATACGATGATGACCTAGTGTGATTCCTACCAACATTGAATGAAAAAAATGGCTGTTTCCATGGGCAACCATACTCTGACAACCTACAGATGTACTGTACAGGATTAATATATGTATGACCAAACTACCTACTCCAAAGCCTGCTATGATAATGCTGTATGTTAATGCTGTATGCTCATGAACATTTTTTTTTTAAAAAATAAGACATTTATATATAAACATCTATTTTGATTTCACCTTCTTTGGCACAGCGGTGCCACATTTGCAATGAGATTCTATGATAAGATAAACATCATTCTAGAAATTCAGGGACATTCATTTCTTATCTAATAAAGGGATAAGTCCTGGAAATGCAAATAAATAAAAACTATTACTCATTAAAACTAGAGCTGGTCAAAGCCTCATAGTAATTCCTGCCAAGATCCCAATACCAATCTACTAAGAGACGAGGTTTAAATTCAGAGAACCCATGAAAGGAAACATCTTTTTTGTTGTTTAAATAGTAATTTATCTTTAGGTATGCTTCATTTTCTTTGACTACTATGGGCTGTAGAATAAGATCTGAGTCTCAAATTTAAAGTTAATTGTGAATATACAGTAGTAACCTTTTACAAGGAAGCAAAAGAGCACACAAGAAAAATGTTAATGCAAAGGACAAAGTGATCTATGCATTCGGAGATATAACTAGTTCACAAGTAGGAAGGAAAGTCAGCAAAAAGAAGTAATAGCCAGCCATAATTATATTTGGAGCTCAGAATCTTCATGTTATAGAATTCCCAATGACTGTTGATTCTACCACTATGGAATCTTTGAAAGAACTCCTTCTATATTATGTATCTGAACTTCCTAATACTTCTTAATACTTGACAGCAAATAATTAATCAAGCATTAGAAGGTCTTGTAATTCCAATAAAAAGCAAATATTAAAGACATCTAAAGCTTTTCATGGAAGGCATGTTTGCAAGGAAATAGTTTTAAGTGATGAAATGAACTCTTTCATTCCCAACTATTCTTTTGTTTGTAATCATACTGCTACTTGCTTTCCCATTATTCCATATGTTTGTTTACATTTCAGAGGTAGTTAATTTTCAAAGTCTAAAAGGATTTATTGCCAATACTTTATTGACACTTTTTAAAGTGAACATCTGTCATTTCACATACCAGTGTTATGCACCTGCTCAAAGCCCTTCAATAGTTTTCAGAGTTTTCAGAATTTCATGGAGAGGGCTCCAATCTATGCCTATTATCCATAAGTTGGTGTATTTCCTACTAAAACTCTTCAGTCCCTGAGATTAAAATTGTGACTCCTAAGAGGATCATTGAGGTCTACCTAACTGGATAGAAAGGTATTTGAATTCATAAATGACAACTTGAAGAATTTCAGTTAAAAGTAAGATGCTACTTGTCTTTATTATGCTTTCTAAGATTTATCTGCATGGGTAAATAGCTAGCTTATTACTTGAAGGAGGTGTTCAAAAAATGACTAAATGAAAGACTTATATTCAAAAGATTGCATTCTTCTCACAGCTGTGGTTATGAAGATAACATTGGATGAGATTTGATAGCTGGGTCCAATTTCAAGTAACTGCCCTGTGTAATTCTGTTAGGGGAATGCTGCATGAGAAAGCTGCACACATGGCCATAGCTTATGAAGAATGGCTATATATTGGAAGAGGCCACAGTTGTTTAGCTAGCTTGTAACAAAATCTGAAAGCATTCTTAAGGGTTTAGTAGAAGCACCATCTGATCATACATATTATACATGGATGAGACTTTTCCAAGAAATTCTGTAAGTTCTAGAAAATTTGTAAGCAAATTTTGGGTAAAATGCATAATTTTACTGTGATGAAGAATAGTTGACGATTGCTATACCACTTTGCATTTCAATAGTCATTAATATATTGTTACCTGTTATAAAAATATGCCTACATTATATCTGTATTAACTCCATCAGGCCAGCATTGTGGACATGGATCATAGATTCAGTTTCTTTATTCCTAGGAAGGGGGCAATGGCAAACCACTTTTGAAAAACCTTGCCTAGAAAACTGCAGGGATTTGTCCAGGCAGGCTCTGAGAATTGGACACTATTTAACAGAAACAAACAAATAAACAAAAATGTCCTCTTGAAACCTGTTGCATCTCTTATTCTTCGTGCTAGCAAGGATTCTCATTGAATTTACTCAGATTTTATTCACCTTGCTTACTACAGATGTAATAGAAATGCATGTTGCCATTGCAGTGAAACAAATAACTTCTTATAAGAATATAACTGGAAGAAAATTAGATATTGACTTGAAGAGATGTTTCTACTTGGTTGTGAAAAGTTAATTCATTATAAAATCAAAAATGAGATTCAGAATGGATTGTTTCTGCCCTTTTTCCTATGTCCTTTCTGATTGTTATTATATGTATTGTATAGATATTACCTCCTCAGCTATTTACTAAATTGTTACTTTTATTTCTGATATTTCATCTTTCTATGCTGTATCTGTGTCCTGGCTGAAGCTTCTGAACTGCAAACCATGCAAACGTACCTAACACATTGGAATCAATCATAAAATATATTATGTATCAGAGAAGAAAGCCAGGATTACAAATCGCAATTAAGGTCTTTCTCAATGGAAAACCTCTTAAAACATTTCAAATGCTATATAAACATTATATTGTTTTGTAAACACCCCAGGATAAACCACCCAACAATCTTCAAATTATTAATTCATTTTTTTTTCTCCACATGGGTGCATACGTTTTTTTATCAGCTGTTCTGCATACCCAATAAATTACATCCTTAAGTTGTCCAAGTGGACTTTTGCTACATATGGAGGGGAGAAAGGAATCAAGCCTAAGAACCAATTTGGGCAAGGATAGAAAAAATTACAAGTGAGAGAAAGGATTCATTTCAGCAATACAGCCAATTATAGATATAGTTTGTGCGAAACATTTCTGTGTTTGGATCAAACAACATAATCATGTTCAAGAGCTCTCTAGATATTCCTCAATCCGGTCTAGATACAACACTGAAGCAATATGGTCCATTTTCACAATACACGATTCACATAAACAGCTGTACAATATTTCCCAACTATTTGTCAATTTATATGGAAATGCACAATGCCATGCTGCAACTCAAACCCTGGGCTACAACTTGATTGCTAAATATAGATTGGGGTCATTGGTATGTCATTGCTTTTCCGGTTAGCTGCTGATCATACATATAAAAATGAAATAGGTACTACTATTGAGTTGTTGGAGTGGCCACCCTCTTTTGCAACTTCCAGAAATTACTGGAAATTGTGGATATTGCTTATTTTCTTCTCCTTTGAAACAATAGTGCCTCAATACGATAAATTGAGTCCATGCTGAGGCCCTTGAACAGATGGAATTCAGATTTTTTTTTCTATTCTCCCCAAAGCATCTTCCATAGAAACCCATTTATGAAGGCAAAAATTGTGGAAACCAAACTGCACCTTCACAATTCCCCAAAGAATCATAGCAAAAGTGAGTTCAGCCCAAAATAATTTCTGATTTGTTGGCTGAACCGGATATCATAGGTGACCACATAGGAGTCCTTAACTGGGCAAGATGAAAATCAATCTCCCTGAAAGCGCTGCCTTTCATTAAACCCACCCATACTACACAGGTGCCCCTCGGCTTATGACCACCATTGGGGCCAGAATTTCCATTCCAAGCAAGGTAGATGTTAAATGAGTTGCATCCAGTTTTATGACCTTCTTTGCCACAGTTGTTAAGTGCATCACTGCAGTTGTTAACTGTATCATACAGTCATAAAATATATTCGACTTGCCCCATTATTGTTTGCTTGTCAGAAACTGGCGGAAAGGTCACAAAGGGTGATCACATCACCCCAGAACTCTGCAACCATCATAAATTCATGCTGGTTGCCAAGTGCCCAAATTTTGATCCTGTCACCCTGGAGATGCTGTAATGGTTGTAAGTATGAAGACTGGTTGTAAGTCACTTTTCTTTCAGTGCCATTACAACTTTGAATGGTTGCTAAATGAATGCTTTAAGCTGAGGACTACCTCTGTGTAATTGAGTTTAGTGCTAAACATGAGAAGGAGGAATAATAAATAATAGAAGCCTGCCTATAAGCATCCTAAGATACATTCTTTCAATAAAGATGTACCTAAACCAAAAGTTTATCTAAGGAGGTTATAAAATATCTGCTTTAGCAGCTCAAGAAGCACTATTTTCTTTCATTTGGAATGTGTGTGTTTGATTGTTGCATTCAGTTGTTTTCCCTATATACTCCTTTTCAGAATAAATTCCTTATCTCTAAAATTTGACTTCACTGGTTTTAGGGGTGAATTTTTCATTAAGCCCTTTCCCACATGGAAGACTGCATAGTTACATAGCTTACAGGTAGGTTTCAGGATGGAAAACAAGGTTAGTTTCTGGAATTGAGCTGGAAGATCCACAATATTTTCCCTTATTTTTCTAGCAGGGTTTAACAACAACAACAACAACAACAGCAACAACAACAATAATAATAAAGTTGGAAGGGACCTTGGAGCTCCCTATAGTCAGCTACGACTAGAGGACTAAAGTCCACAGGGACTCCTTTATACATCTGATAACTAAATAACAAATAAGCCTTTTGTAATTATGTTTAATGAGAGAAGATTTCTTGTAGAAGGGGTTTGCCACCATAGTCTTCCATCCCAGTCTGAAACATACTCCCTGCATGGAAATTACTAGGAGTGCCTGTGACAGGTAGATAGTAGCTGATTAACTTCTCTGGAGTAGACTACTGACAAAGCACTACTATAAATTATATGTACTGATTACTACCAGTAGCCATATAGTTTTGGATTTCACTGAATGACTATGGAATACTCAGTTTTCTTGATCGAAGATATCTTATGATTGTTGTGGAAAAATCCTGGAAAAGTGATTAGTATATATGCTGGACTATAAATAAATTAAAATGTATGGATAGAAAAGTTTGGCTATAGTACAATATGGTACAACATGTATAACCCAGTTGATAATTCAGGACATGGAGTCCTTAGCACTGGCTATGATAAGGACAGAGAGAGATCTGGATCTCATTACTATATTGATGAGAACCAAACTGCAAATATTCAGTGATCTCAGTAACATAAAAACAAACAAATGAACAAAAAAAACCCCTAGCTTGATTTTTAGGGGTGGGCCTAATATAAGCGCTAGGTGCATCCCTAAAATTCAAGCTAGGGGTGTGGGGGGGTGAAGCTGCCCCATGCACCCCACACCTGCTAATCTTATTGGTAGGACCACTGCAGCCAGGTCTCCCACACCATGACACCTGTTGTGCCACTACTTGACTTCTGCAGCTGCTTGCTGCCACTTGTGGCTGGCTGCCATGTGGCGCATTGCGCCATTGCTGTTCCTCCTGGTAGGACACTGCATGGCGCTTTGGACCACTTCTGCTGCTCATGTGCTTCAGGCTGCTTCTGTTGCTCATGGCAGGAAACCACATGGCATCCTCCCGTGAGCAGCAGAAGAGGCCCTAAGCACTGTGCAAGCAGCTGAAGCGGCCCAAAGTGCGTGACCAACAGAAGCGGCCCAAAGTGCTGCGCAAAGAGTGGAAGCAGCCCAAAGCTCGTGAGCAACAGAGGCGGCCAAAAGTTCTGTGCAAATAGTGGAAGTGGCCCAAAGTGCACGATCAGCAGAAGCGGCTCAAAGCACCATGCAGCGTCCTGCCGGGAGGAGCGGCAACGGCGCAATGTGCCACATGCCAACTGGCTGCAGGTAGCAGTAAGTGGCCATAGAAGAAGTCAAGCAGCGGTGCGACAGGTGTTGTGGTGCAACCTGCGAAAACCTCAGAAAACACACACACACACACACACACACACACACACGTGTGTGTGTGTGGGGGGGGGGTCTTTGGTTGTTTGGGTTTTCTCCTGGGTAAAATTGGAAGTGTCTTGGCGATGTTTCGACAAAGTCCCATTCGTCATCTTCACGCTGGTGTTTTCGGCTTCGTGCTTCTAGGAGGAATGTGTAGTCTTAGCTGTTTCTTCCTTTTAACTGCCAGTGGGGGTATGAACTGATTGGATGAGAGCTTGGCTGTGTTCTGATTGGATGGAGGTGTGTTCTGATTGGTTAGGAGCTTGGCTGTGCTCTGATTGGATGGGGGGTTGGCTGTGCTCTGATTGGTTAGGGGAGTGTTCTGTTTGGGTGGGAGCTTTGTTGTGCTCAGGTTAGTCTGAGTTGCATGGGGATGTGAGATGGTGAGCTGCATTGCTATTGTTTGGCTTCGCGTTCGTGGTCGTGCCTCATCTTCATGGTGGGTGTCAGTTTGCTTCATGTATGGATTGGAGGGGTTTAAAGTGGCTAATGATGCAGAATAAGTGCACGTATTGAAGAACATAAGAACTCAGTCAAAAAAGAGGAATCAACTTCTTCCCTGGTCCAACACCTTAAAATCACAGGACATGAAATTGACTTTAAAAATACCAGAACTATCACCAAAACTGAACACTTTAATAATAGAATAATCAGAGAAGCCATCGAGATAGAAAAACGCCCACAAAGCATGAACAAACGAGATGATACCTCCCGCCTACCAGCCATTTGTAAACCCGCCCTTATTGACAAACGAGTCCCTAACACAAAGAATGACACCAGACCCACACTCACAAAAGCCACACAGGATGTCACCACCACACATCCACGGAAAAAGCAAACCCAAACCCACACCGATGATGAGGCATGACCACAAACCAGAAGCCAGACCACACCTGCATCATTAGCCACTTTAAACCCCTCCAATCCATACATGAAGCAAACTGACACCCACCATGAAGATGAGGCACAACCACGAACGCGAAGCCAAACAATAGCAATGCAGCTCACCATCTCACATCCCCATGCAACTCAGACTAACCTGAGCACAACAAAGCTCCCACCCAAACAGAACACTCCCCCAACCAATCCGAGTACAGCCAACCCCCCATCCAATCAGAGCACAGCCAAGCTCCTAACCAATCAGAACACACCTCCATCCATCAGAACACAGCCAAGCTCTCATCCAATCAGTTCATACCCCCACTGGCAGTTAAAAGGAAGAAACAGTTAAGACCACACATTGCTCCTAGAAGCACGAAGCGAAAACACCAGCCTGAAGATGACGAATGGGACTTCGTCGAAACGTCGCAAAGACACTTCCAATTTGGCGTGGAGAAAAACCCGAATAACCAAAGACCTACATATAACCATGTCTTAATTTTGGGGAAACATGGTACATACATACCATGTTTCCCTGAAAATAAAACCAACTGGTAAATAGGCCCTAGCATGATTTTTCAGGAAGCTTGTAATATAAGCCCTACCCCGAAAATAAGTCCAGTTAAGATTGTCAGCTAGGCAGATGAATTTAGTACCATATTTTCCCCAAAATAAGACCTAACTGAAAAAAAAGCCATAATGCGCCCTTTGGAGCAAAATTTAATATAAGACCCAGTCTTGTTTTCAGGAAAACACATATGTGTGTGTGTGTGTGTGTGTGTGTGTGTAGTGTACGTATATATGTATGTATTATGTACGTATGTATTATGTATATATGTATGTATGCATGTATGCATGTATGTATATGCATATATATGTAATACTCTGAGATTTGTAAACAAGAATGTTTATATATACATAAATACAAATGTAGTCATCCAGGGTATTTTTGAAGCAGATGCATTAAAAGCTCTCTCTATAATATCCAATTATGTGAGCAAATAACTGGAAGACTGGACTAAAATATATGAGCAGCAGTGTAAAAGGAAGCTTTGAGTGCTGAGCTAATATGCCACAGATAAGGCAGGATATTTTCTGTTCAAGTCCTTTTCAATGTCGAAGGCTGAGACGACCATTTAGCTTTTAGAATGTGGGATTTCATAGTATTTAAGACATCATCTCAGACCGGTTGGTTCTCAGTGCTTGGATCAATATCGACAGGGAATAGCAGAATCATAAATATTTACTTAAAGGTTTTTCCTACTTGCATCTAACTACATGAAGTGCTTTGACAACCTTTCACATCCCCATGATGTTGTCTTTGACTCCAGTCTATAGGTGAGAGAGATTTAAGTCCTACATTGTGTTGCAAACCTAATTGGGATAGTACTGTATTTTTGCTGGCTTTGAAGGAGTCTACTCACTGTTCAGATTCCTTGACTGGCCGAAGGGGCTTAAGGTATTCCTTTCTTCATCTTGCTGTGTATTTTGAGTATTTTTTTTACTGATCTTTTATGTTATATTTTTCAGTATACTTGAATATTCTTTGCTGTCTCATGTTATGTTACTATGTTATTTTCTTATATTGCCTTGGAATAAAGAGTTAAGTAGTCAGTGATTGCAGTGGTGGGATTCAAATATGTGAACAACCAGTTCTCTGTGTGGATGCCACTTCTGGAAGTCCATTCCGGGCCTGGACAACAAAAAATTAGCTACCGGTTCTGCCAAAGTGGTGTGAACTGGCTGAATCCCACCACTGGGTGATTGCTTTGAAATTGACAAGCATCTGTGACCCATTGGTCTGGGAACAAACCCATATGACATCCAAGTCCATTAATTCTGTTTAACAGCATTTCTTCTAGGGATTTCAGCATTTCTCCCTTCATATCACCCCATTTGCTTGTACTTCAACAGAGAAACTCTGTTATTCATCCTGAATTATTCCTAAATAATTGAATCCTATCCATTTTTTTAAAAAAAATCAAATCACAAAGAAAAACTACCTTTTGCATAAAACATGGTATATACTGCAAGTATTTACAATAAGTTTATTAAATAATATAACTTTCAAATAGTTAGAAACATTACATGTACTAATATTTAATTTGAGAGGAAAATTAGTAATTTAGAAGAAAAAGAAAAAAACAATGTGATGTATACTTGGATATTCATTTTCGTGCAATCCACATTGAAGTAAAAATGAAAAGTCAATGGAACTACTATCTACATAAAAATAGCTATTTTACCATATGTCATAAGCTGTCTTGAATCTTAGATAATACAGTAATAAATGAAGTAATGCAGTAATAAAAATGAAGTAAAAATAAGTACAAAAACATCTTATGGTAAATAAAAAGCATATCTTATTGCAACTTACATTCTCCTTTTAGCTCATTACTACACACACACACACACACACACACACACACACAAGACACTGCTCTGTTGTGAAATCTGAATTTTATTGGTCATACACAGGACAATACAAAACTGCAGCAACAGGTTATACAAGGCACAATGAAACTCTGTGAGGATCCTACCTTAAGCTTCCATATCCAGAATTTTTCATAATGATGTTAACCAGAATTAACCACTTCAGGCATAACCAGACATGGCTTTTGATCCTCATGGGACACTATTGGAGTGTATGAATCATTAATTAATAATTATAGTTAATTATAATCAGAATAATGTAATGTTAAAATAGTATGTAGTTATCTTAATTTTATATAAATGTGTGTGTGTATATATATATAGTTGTACACACACACACACACACACACACACACACACACACACACATACATATATTCAGTCAATTGGGATGTTGGATGCTGTTGTTCAAATTCTTGCATTATTACATGAAAAACTGAAACCTAGCAGGGTAGAAAGTGCTCAGCAATGATATCAATTTGTGTCCCACGTAGCTGAAATCTCTCTCTTGCCTCATATCATTAAATATCCATTTCATAGTAACACTGAGCTAGATGGATCAATGGTGTGGTTTGGCATAAAGCAACTGCATGTCTTCCATCTTACAGATTTCTGTAAAGCTCCACTCTGTATGAGAACTGCTTCTTTTCTGAATTTCAGCCCAGCTGGGATGTGACAAGTCTCATAAACTTGATTTTGCAGAAGAGAGCCCAAGTGAGAGTATTGCCTGTCTGGGGACTGCAAAAGCTGCCCATGTGTTTGTTTGTTTTTCTAAGAAGCCATCTGTGACACCAATCAAACATTCTGAGAGACACTCTATTTCTGTTTAGTCATGCCTTACTCCTTTTGCTTGAAGAATGTGGCAGAGGGAGATAAGATCAGAATTTATTCCAATATGCCATGTGCTAGAAGATGAATGAGCATATTTCCTAGTAATCCATCATTGATCCTCCTTGCCTCTACTCAGACAAACAAATACAAGTCTTGGATGAAAATCAAGCTTGAAAACATTTTTCTAAACAAATGAGCAAATGTTATTTTTCTTAACAAAGAAACTAGAATGATCACAAATGGAGAGAGAGAGAGAGAGAGAGAGAGAGAGAGAGAGAGAGAGAGAGAGAGAGAGAGAGAGAGAGATATGACTATTTCACAATTTCAGAGTCTGAATTATAAAGTAAAAAAGACCATAATTTCTACTATAGGGAAAGGAAGGGGTATGTGAAAATGTATTCCTATTTAAAATGATTTTAGCTATAGAGAGTGCAGAAATTACAAACCTAAACAGCATGATGTTAAGTAATAAAGGAGAGAACTAATGGCAATGGATTGAAATGCATATATTTTCTTTTTAACATCGTAATTTGTAATTGCTATTGAGATATAGCTTCCTATTCTTCCAAGATGGCAACATATGGCCCCCAGATGATACTGTTTTATTATTACTTATGGTATAAGTAACATCTGGTTAGTTTGTATATCACACTTCGTAGTAATTTAGGGAAATCATTTTCCTCCTACAATGGGCTGATTTGTAAAATCATGTTGTCAAAAGTAATGAGGTAGGATAATGAAGAAAGAAAAAACTTATTTTGTGGATGTCTGTGGTACTCTCCCCTTATAACCTAGCTTGAATTACAGTCTACAAGCAATAGTCTAAGGCCATACACAACCAGGAGAAGCCACAATGACATCATGACATATATGACATCATTTATTCCCTTGTCTCCTGTGGCAAAAGTTATCTGTAGGGGAGGATTAAATGACAGGTAAAATGTAGTGGAAAATCATTCTTTTCTGGAACCTTTTTTCAGCAATGCATGAAATAGTCATACTTGAAGTAACAACCAGCAGTTTAAAATGACTAATGGATATTGTCCCACAACATCTCCAACAGAATCACTAACTCTGAAAAAGCTGCAACAAAAATATCTTGAGGAACAGCCCATCTTTGGTGCATGCTGCCTCATTTAGATCCTGCTCAGAAATATTCTTTGAGTACTATAATTTAGTGAAGGGATAGAAGAACAAGGCTATTGTGGATGTCTATGGAGATTCTCAGTTATCCATGTCATGGTTGTCCCCAAGGTGCTTTTTCAAAAAGCAACTGGACTTTGTTTTTCTCTGAAGACGTTTCATGTCTCATCTGATGTTCTGCTTCAGAACTGAAGAAGCTTCTCGGATGAGAAGTGAAATATCTTCAAGGAAATCAAAGTCCAGTTGCCTTTTGAAAAAGTACCGTTGGGACAAGGGAGTTCTATTTATGGAATGCCCTTTCTAGGAGGAATCATCTGGTGTTCATAATGATGTCTTTGGCATTATTCCACCTTTTCAGTACTTTTTCCAAGTTCTTTTCTCACTATTGGGATAATGCCTCTTTGGAATCCTCCCTCCCATACACATACACTATATGTGGTGAGGGGGAGATGGACCACATGGTAGGTCTTCTCTGTTGTAGTCTCTATACTTTTGGAACTCTTTGGCTTTTGTAAGGGAATGTGTGGATGATCTTGGGGAATGAGGAGAAGAGATGCTGCCTATGAAACAATTAAAGAAGAGAAGAAGGAGCCCCCAGTGGCTTATCAGCCAGAGAAATAAACTTAGGAAGGATGTGCTGTAATTGATCAGGCAGTTAAAAATGTCATTGGGAAGTTTATACTTTCAGACCTGCAAAATTCTGTTAATATAACCTTATACTGTAATAAACTAGATTTAGCTGATCTGGTTGTATTTCCTCTTTGGTTTATTCTCTTTCAGGATGGCATAAACTTTCTTTCTGCTTGGTAGAATCTCATACCTTCCATCAGTTCTGTGAAGGGTAACAAAGATCCTGCAATGTCTCCTCCTCTTCAGATGTTTGCTAAATCTTTTTTGATCTCATCCAGGTGCATTTGAGGAGACTTCAGACTTCTCTCAATACAGCAATTCTTCAACAGTGTAATGGTGTCTTGCCATCTTAGAGTCAGTAGCCAACATTAGTCTTTACTAATACCAATAACATATTTTCAATAGCCAGTGCTGCCTAGGTTCATCTTGGGTTATGACCTCCTCCCAGTTTTTTCCAAAAATTATTCTTCCCAGATTTATTTATTTTAACCCACTGTTTTTTTTTTGCCAACTCAGGAGCTATCCTTCTTTTTCTTTTATGAGAATATTCTTCTCTTTCTATGAGACGTTATTTCCCCTACTTTCAGATAGTGAAAGTATCTATTTAGGTGCTTGACAAACTCATAGAAATAAATATGTGGATTTTTACAGGCTCTTAGTTGTTTCAGATTCGCTGAGAATATCATATTACAAGCAAATGAGTTGTCCTTTTACAGTTAGAGGATTATCTTACATTCAAGGCTACCTTCTTTGAAGCAAATAGGACAGTATGCTTTTTATTAACTTTTCAACAATTAGGTTTTTTTTTTTTTACAAATTTTATTGTACTATATCTTTGTTGTATGCAACCTAAGTCAATTCTAGTCAGATAGATGGCTATATAAGTTTGATAAATGCATAAATTGTTGCATCTTTCCTGTATATTTGTTAATTATATTCCATTATTTTTATTGTTTCACTAGTTCTCTGCTTCTAGTGTTTTAGTGATTCTAGATTTGTGATGCATGTAAAGAATTTTACTTATCTGGCAAATTAAACATTTAACAAGCAGGCAGTATAATCTAATTTTAACAGATGAATTGGAAGGACACAATTTCTATTATTCATTACTTTCCAATAAACCCAAAAATACATTATTAAATCATTTGTATGATGATGTCATCACACAATTGATGCAATTCAAAGCAAGGCTTTCAGGGTGGCAGGACAAGAATGGCCATCCAAGCACCTCTGAAGAGTTGAGAAGATGTCACATTTGTCATACTGCCTGATTGGAGCTCAGACTACCAGTCCCCAAGACAAATCAACCTGAGAAGAAAGAGGGAACATCTCCTTTGGCTTGTTCCTATAGCTGCTTATCTTCTCACTTTCCCTTTGCCTCTCTGTCTTCCTCAGCAATAACACTTTGCAGGAGAGCCTCCCACTGCCAATCCCTGTCCCTGAAGGTGGGAGCTGCTGTAACCTTCCATTTTTACCTCAGATGTCATCCTAAGGATTCAATTAAGCAGCCACAAACTGCCTTCTGATTGATGAAGATGTACAGGCTGGGTCCTTGAGGTGAACTCAAAGTACATGAATGTTATTGGTAATGGACAAAGTCATCAGGGAACGGTGGTGGCTGTGATGAAGAGCAGAAGACAGTAAGTGAGCAACACCTGAATACCAAAGGAGAAACAACAGCATTGTGTTCTCTGTGTAATGATATGATTATGCAAATGTCATAAATCACAGTGGAATTGGATTTGTTGCATATAAAGTCCATTTCATAGAGGTTTTCACTGTATAAGATATATTTGGACAGCCTATTTCTTTTGTCATTTTATGATTTTATGCATATTGCATCAATATTAATTCAGTGAAAAAGTAATTCATACGCAGATTAATGAAAATAATGTGATGAAATGTAATCTGGATTCCCAGCCCAGGTGGGAAATGCTGCATTCCAGAGGACTAAGAGACAGTGAAGTTTAGATAGTTAGGTTGGAAGACAGATGGCCAAGATAGCTTCTCATTAGAACTTCTCAGAGTATATCTTTAATGATGGAAGTAGTTTGGCAAGATTTCTATCTATAGTTCAAGAACAATAAAGATAATTGATAAGAAGCAACATTGTATGTCCTTCTAAGTTTCTGGGCCTTGTCAAATAGTATGACACAATCACTTTTACATAACTCAGTGGTTCTCAACCTTTCTAATGCTGCGACCCCATAATACAGTTCCCCATATTGTGGTGACCCCCAACCACTTATACATCACTGGTTGCCAGGGGCGTGGCCAAAGAAAAGGGGGAAAAAATGGGGGACAGCCTTGTTTGGCAACCCCCATGAAATGGTCGTTCGACCCCAAATGGGGTCCTGGCCCACAGGTTGAGAACCACTGACATAACTGAACCTCTTGCTTCCAAATTTTATTTCCTTCCTATGATTACAAGCCTATCATTTCATCAGCCATATAATAATGTTTCCTTTATAATTGTGACATTTCAAACAAATAGCAAACTCTATACAGTATAACATTTATAGGGAAAAATATGGTAAATCTTACCTCTTATTTTAATTAAGTAACTTACACTCCTCCAAATAATTATATATTTGCAATGTCTTATTGTAGCAGAATCCAAATACTTAATTAACAGATGCATTAAAATTTTATGCTGAGTGTTTTAGGGTTAAAACATTGCTGTTTAATATGTTAAATGATTTCTTTCATAAAATTAGTTAAACATATTTAATGAAAATTAAAGTCATTTAATTCAATATAACTAATTACTTCCAATCAACAGAGTTCAGAGAACTACCTCCTTTCTACCTCCTCCATCAACTGCAACTCCTTGAAAATTTTAATTTAAAGGTCAAAGCACTTTTAAGAATAGCATATGGTTTTGGAATAGAAGAGGGAGGGCTGCAACTGCAGAATGGAAGTAAGGCTCTTATTCAAGCTGAACTTTGGACTTCCTGCCACTTTTCTTGTACTGTATTGCCCATGCATTATAAAGTTGCTTGAGTAAGTGATATGTAGTTAGCTACTTAACTAATAATTAGTTAAATATTTTAGCCATGTCTAGAAGATCTGAAATAATTGAAGAGAGAAAAAAAATCTCAAGCTTCCTTTCTAACATTGTCCCATATGGCTTCATAACTGTGCTTCAAACAAGCAGTGGCACAAATGTGTTTCATCTCTGTAGCTCTTCATATCAACAGAATCACTTGGGTAAGTGAGAGCAAACTTTGGGAACTGAATCTGTAGCAATACATAACCATGCTCTTTTCTGTAGGCTTCTCCTTTTTGCCAATAATTTATTAAATAGATAGCAAGATTGTTGCAACTAGAAACTTTAGGTTTTCAGTGGATTTTCACACAAACATCACTAGGTGTTGAAAGTAGTGGTAAGGAAATTTTGGGTTAAGGATGGAGTTAGGTTTAACATATCTTTATTAATGCCAATGATGTTGATCGTGATTCCTGCTAGCTATACACTGAAGAGTAATGTGAAGAAGGCCTACATACATTCATGCTGAACTACGTATTAGAATTCTTGAAGCCAGAAGGAAATCAATAGCCAAGGAGTATGGGGCCACCACAATCCAAAAAGCAAATTATCTTCCACACAAAGATGGGGCTAAGGGGGGAAAAACAGTTGCAGGTTATTTGTCTATGGAAATTCTTAGTAATCCAGGTCATGGTTGTCCCAAAGGTGCTTTTTCAAGACGCAACTGGATTTTTTTGTTTTTCTTTGAAGACGTTTCACTTCTCATTCAAGAAGCTTCTTCAGCTCTGACTGGATGGTGGGGAATGGAGGGATTTATATTCCTTGGTCATTTGTGTTCTTTTAGAGAGTCATTGAGGCAACATGGAAGTTTATCTGTGTCCTCAAGGTCACCTGGGTAGTGCAAATGGGCGTGGAGTCTTCTTGGAATTTTTGAAAGGACTGTGTTGTATACTGGGGATAAATATAAGAGAACAAACTCATCAGGACAAGATTTAGCAGTCTGTCTGCTGTCTTTTGAAGACAGCAAAATCCACATTTTGGACAAAGAAGACTGCTGATTTGAAAGAGGCCATCTATGTCAAAATTGAACAGCCCTCTCTCAACAGAGGGGGAACATTATGGCATCATCTATAACCAAAAAATAAAAAATGGCAAGCCCTTTACTTTTAACCCAAGTGCACTGAGGCCTGGCGTTGCATATTAAGTGGTATCACGGACAATTTGAATGCTACTTAAATGTTTCATCAGGAGCACCTGGAATATTTTTCTTGCTTCCTCTTTGTGAAGACATTGATTATGATCAATCACAGACATTGTTAAGAAAAATTAGGATCATGTTCTTACCCTGGCATTGACAAAACGCAGCTGCCAAAGCTACACAGAAGAATATGTGTTGTAAGAATGACAGCATATGGTTTTGTTGAAACAGCTACATAACACAAAGGTAAATGTTGGCAAAGGAGCTGTTTGAGCAGGTGATCAACCACAGATGGTGCTTGTTTAATCATGGTTCAATATAAATCCAGCCCATCTTAATGCTATAGATTCATCCCATTGTTTTTAATCTGCTGGGAAGATTATTCTTATTTCCAGCATTTCCTCATATGGACATACTTAAATACAATGATCTCTAACGCTATTAATATTAAATATCAGTTTTGTATGTATGTATGTATGTATGTATGCCTATATGTACGTATGCAGGGAGTCCCCACTTTGCGACCACAATTGGAACTTTGTTGCTAAGTGAAACATTATGTGACAGTGACAGACTTAAGCTGTCACTTCCATTGAGGTTGTTGGATCACTTCACTGTGGGTCATTAAAGAAGATTTTATATGACCATAACTTGTGATTTTACTACTGGCTTCTCCACTGAGTCTCCTTGTCAGAAACTACTTATGAAGTTCACAAAAGGTGATCATGTGATTGTGTGATGCTACAATGATTGTTACAAAATGCCCAAAAGTTGATCAAGTGACTGTGTCATAAATGTGAAGACTGATCATAAAATTAATTTTTCAATACCATCACAGCTTTGAATAGTCACTAAACAGTGCAATCATTAAGTATAGTATTCACAATCCTGTGGAAAAATATGCTTATGTTTAAAGGAACAGGTACAATGTAAGCACCCCATGTATTCCAAAGTTCCTTTTTGTCTTCAAATGTAAAATGTTGTACTACCCCTATAAATGCATTTATATAGAAATAAATAAATATTATATAAATATTATAAATTTATTTATAAAAATAAATAGTTGCAGCATGCAAATGACCAAATTTATATTCTTTTCCAGATGCAATCTTTCATAAATAATATACTTTGGTGGATTATTTTGAGGGATAGCAGGGTGCCAGTGGCCATTTTCGGCAAATCCCTCTACAATCCAGTTCAGGATAATCTCTCTCTTCTTGGGCCCCTCTCTGGAATGTTCTGCTTTCTCCCTGGGCAATTGTCATGTTACATTGACATCCCCCCCTGCTTCTCTTTCAACCGCACATTCCATCACACCTTCTGTTACTATAATCTTACAATAGAAGAGGTATTAGAATTCATGATTCTGATTTCCTGGTCTGAACTACCTTGAAATGTGACAGTAATGAGTGCTATTGCCTAGGAAACACTAGGGCTTCCTTTGTCCTTCTCAGTCCCTTTTCAACTTGAATGGTGTGTTTTTTTTAAGAAAGGAAGTTGGATGGCAGGGATTTATTGACCTTCATAAGGTGCTTGGGAGACATTTCAGTTCAAATACATGGTGCATGGTGAATGATTTAATTAAATAATAAATTGCTGCATTAGAAATAAATTCTGCTTATTCTAATTAATGTGAGAGATGCTAAGCTATCCCTGCAACAGTTTTTGCCACAAAAGAGAAACCTTTCTACCTAAAGTTATCCAGTGGAATAAGGAAAAATTTAACTAGAATTTCAAGACTGTCTACAGATGTGTTTCAGACTAGTTCCTAGAACCCTGTTCCAAGATACTGAGCAGTCTACTTAGGGGCCAAGAAACAATGGCTTTGAGTTATAAGGAATTAGATTACAGTTGGATGTTAAGGAAAAAATTCTTAAAGTAACAGCTGTTAAAAAATAGAGCAGACCCATATAGACCTTTCCTGGGGTGGTTAAATGGCAGCTAAATAACCATTTACAGAGATGCCATAGCAATGAATCCCTATGCTGACCAAAGGATTGGATTAGATTCTTCTCGCCCTTCTGTGATTTTAGGCTAGGTCTCCTTGATAAAAGTAATGGGAATCATTTTTGGAAATGTTGCAAAATCCTTATATTTGATCTGATTTGGAAAGACCAGATAATGGTTTTAAATCAATAATGTGGGTTCTTCGAGCATTTGTCATCTCAATTCAGTCCTCCGCTTTGTGGTGCATTCTGGAAGTGATGGAACACAAGTAGCATCAGTCTACCCAGCATAGGAGAGTGCAGTTTGGCATCTGAGTAGAATTAAGTTGAGAAATCACCAGCTGGAGCGAATCATACAGGATGGGCCACTTTATTCATAATGTGGTATGCATTTTAATTCTTAGTCATTCCCCTTCTGAGCATGTGATTTATAAATTGGTTGTTATAAGTGTAAAACAACAAAAATAGGGTGCATGACCTGGCTGAAAATATAGAATCATGAAGTACAGGTAGTCCTCAACTTACAACAGTTCATTTACTGAGCATTGAAAGTTACAATGGCACTGAAAAATTGACTTATGACTGTTTTTCAATTTATGACCTCTACAGACTCTCCATGATCAGGTGATCAAAATTCAAATGCTTGGCAACTGATTCATGTTTATGACCGTTGCTGTGTCCTAAGGTCATGAGATTACCTTTTGCGACCTTCTCACAAGCAAAGTCAATGGGGAAGCCAGTTTCACTTTACAACCGGGTTACTAACTTATCAGCTGCAGTGATTCTCTTAATATCTGTGGCAAGAAAGGTTGTAAAGTGGGGCAAAACTCACTTAGCAACATAAATGTTAGGCTCAATTGTGGTCATAAATTGAGGACTTCCTCTAATCATTTGAACTGAAAAAAAAAATAAGATTTTAAAACCCACCAGCAATTCAGGCAAATAATGAAGAATCCTCCTCCACCCTTCTGTTTTTAAAAGCATTTCGGGGGGGGGGGGGAAGCAAACAACTGTTGTATGAGCAGGATTTAAAAAAAAAAATCTGAAAAATATGAACGTGCTAAGACTCCAGGCTGAAAATTTAGATTACTAATAAAGCATACTCTATAAACAATTGACAATTGCTAAGCTATTGTAAGTTTCTGAATTAGTTCCACTCTTTGAGTCAATTCATGTAGTAATGAACTCAAACATCAACCAGCTCTAAAGATCTGTGACACCCCAAAAAAAAGTACGCTATTTAGTTTATGAAGTCATTTTACAGAGAAACTGTTTGAATGTCCTTTTGCCAATTTGAGTAATTATAGCATAGAAATATATTTACATCTTGCCAACAGGAGCTTTAGAAAATCCTAATGTTCTTGGATTGTCTTCTTACAAGCTGAATGTAAATCTTTGAGACATTGGGCATGAATGTTATGAGCACTTGAACTATGGCTTATCTAAAGAAAAGGGAAGTTGCAATCTGCCTGCACTCAGCAGGGAAACTCATGTATGAACTTTTGAGCCTTCAGGTCACTACTAAAAACATGGAATATTTTTTCTTTCTGGCTGAACACATTAAACTGAAAGAACAATGTGATCTCTGACATTTTGACTAAAGATCCATGTTTTTCTGGAAAGATATGGTTGGAAAAAGATTGATTAAGCAGGTATCAATGAAAACATTGCCTGCCATATTATTTATGGGCATTTTCATTCAAACAAAGATTATCTACTGAAATGTAGCTAATTGCCCACTATTAATCTAACTGGTTAAAAGCCATAAATCTGTTGGGGGGGAAGAAACCTTCATAAATTGATCTGTTTTCTGAATGTGGTTCTGTGCTTCACAGAATTCATTGTCTGAGTGTGGGAAAAGAGGAGACACACATTCTGGAAATGTTTGCAGAGAAAAGCAACTGATAAGAAAGAGTCTTATAGCTCCCATTCAATTCAAATATCAGAATACTGCATGCAAATTACATTGTTATTCAGTGATTTATTTTAGCTGATTATAAATATCATTACAATGTAATTACTATATCCTTTTCCCTAAAACACATTCCAAAGTTAAGAAGGAAAAAAAATTACAGAGAAGAAAAATTCAGCTCATAACCTTTCCAAAAAGGTGATCTAAGTACACTGTACAAGAGAACAGTATCTCTTTATGTAAGTATAATCTCACTGATTCCAACCTATGCATTCATAAAGGTGCTGCATGGTGTTATATATCTGTTAGATAATTCTCATAAGTCCATATGTGTTATTTCTTGATGCACCATATGCAACCCATTTTCATATCAGTAACTCTTTGAAGTGTGGGCCTTTTAAAGCCAGCAATTGTTTTTATCAGTGTGAACATTTCAATTTGCTTAGCAACAGAAGTGATTTTTTGTATATTTTAGCTCTAGAATGTACAGATAGATCCTTTCCTTTCATTCTGGTAAGATTAGAAATTCTAGCAGAGCTTAAGGAGTATTTTCTTTAGGTATTTGTGTTACTTTCTCTGTGTTCTGCCTACAGATGAAGTGTCAGGCCCAATAATCCAGGTTCCTCTGCCACAGTATCACCTCTGCAATATAGATATGTCATTTCAATTGGCATTGCAGTGGGGCAAGGCTTAAAATGAGGACCCAGATTGTTGGGGGCAATGTAATATATATATACATTGCTTACTGGTGTACACCGCTTAGAGAGTGCTTGCACTTAAAGCGGTATATAAGTCTCATAAATAAATAAAATAAATAAACTCATCTTGGTGAAAATGCAGTTAAGTGATGCTGTTTACTGTTGTAAGTCTTATCTCATTAATTACTATGCTGATTTTCCATAGCAAATCATGCCCTGGAAAGAATTGACATAATTCCTTAATAATTCAGCATATAAGTACAGTATATGAAATAGTCATACATTAGTAGATTAATCAAACCATCTTATTAATGCCCTATCCTTCATAAAAACTGAGCTTCATAAAAACAATGATGTTGTGATGGAAAAGGAGATTTAATTTCTTTCTCTACCCTCAAATCAGTCCATGCACAGAGCCATGACATAATCAGATCCTGAGATGCAAGAGATACACAGATGCAGGTGGATTTGAACATCATTGGATCAGATGGTATTACTGGATGCACCTACCAAATGGACAAGAAAGTAATTAACTGTTGCAGCTAGAATCAGTCAGGTCACCATTCTTGTGGGTTTTATGAGTCCAAAATAAGATCACTGAGTTTATGTGGCTAAGATGTCTCTAAGTGCTTTCACAAATGAAGAAAGTTTGAAGATGGAGTTTAAAAGGTGTCTTGATTTAATCAGAGCACAGTTCCTAAAATAGTATAGGGGATTTACTTTTGAAGTAGATCATGTCATAACATCTGAAGTTAGGATTTATTTCTCTGAGGTTTATTCCCACCTGCTCCTAGGTACTGTTATATTATTTGCCTTGGATTACTTTATTAAGTTATTGCTCCATCTACAGTCTCCAGCTCTGATAATATTGTCTAATTTTAGTGTATCCTGACTTGAGCCTTGAGTGCATAACAAACACAATCCACAGCTAGGAACAGAATCGTTTTGAGCTTGCCTCATTGAATATATAACAGTATGGAAATGTAATACGGTATATAAACTCAAATAAAATAGCTGTTTCCCTACTTTGCTTTTCTCTTAGGTTTCCTTTTTCTGTTTTTTTTCTTTTTCCTGAGAATGGATCCATTTGCTTTTGTTGAAACCTGCTATCTTCCAATGCGAGGAAACACTTCTTTCATGGTTAAACATTTGTTACAAAGTATCTGGTTGTTCCATGCTTCCAGATGGAGAAATCCTAGTGCTACCACTCCAAAGATACTGTGCAGCTACTCAGACTTTTATTCCTCAAATGACTTTTTTTCTTGTAGAAAAAAAAAGTTGGTGTGAAGGAAGATCCCAAAGGAAATATTATTTTCTCCATACTAACATGCACTGCACAATATGCACATATGTCTAGATATGTTGAACTCCAGTATCCAGACTTCTAAGGTAACAAGGCTAATTCATAAAAGCTGAAAATTCTAAAAGTTTTCATTTAGGATCCCCCAATGCTTTGGGGCCAAATGGAATATTTGGGCTATTGAAGAATGCTACAAATGTCACAAATAATTGCCAAGGAGAGGTGGCCAAACAGAACATTAAAAAATGCCAGAAAGGAAAGGAAGTAATGTTGCAGCAGCATAACAATTTATTTTTTAAGAATAAAAATGTGGAATTTATGTAGTGCTCAGTGGTATTGTTAAGAATGCAGGTTACTCTTTAGTCCAATGTTTTGTTTTGCAGCATGCTAGCTTTCCTGTTAATTTTTAAATTATTTTATCTATCACTATCTTGTTCTCTCTCTTTCTCTCTCTCTCTCTCTCTCCCTCCCTCCCCCCCCTCTCTCTTTCATTTCAATCTGTCAGCTAGACTGTTTTTGGACATGGGATTAGTGTTCTTTCAAAAGAGCAATAGATCTTTGTTCAGGTCAGAGGTGCAGACCTTTTCTACACTTGTAAAATGTCGGTCAGTGTGAGCAGTGGCAAGGACAGCTGAAGGAAATAATTTTGTAGTTGTTTTTCCCATTAGGAGGTGATACTTGCTGGGAAGGGAAATGATGCTGAGAAATCCATCAATCACTTTCGTTAACATTACAGATTGTCTTTCTTTAGCTGGGACAGCAACTCAGTTGTTAAGCGAAGTGGTTGGTAAGTGAGACTGCTGAGTTGTTAAGCAAAGTGGTTGCTAAGTGAAACCACCATTGATTTATGATCTTACTTCAGCATAACTTTGCTTTGTAGACCTGCAAAGGCATAAATATAAATTTTGGTCATAAAGTTACTTTTTCATCATTGCTGTAACTGAATTGTTGCTAAAGAAGGACAACCTGTGAAACCATCAAGGCAGAATAGGATTCAGCAATGCAAGAATGCCAGCACAATTTTTAGGTGACTTACAGAGTTCAGGAAAGGATTTTAATTCAGCTGCCTCGCTGAGTCAAAATGACTGTATTTTATATCACAAAAGAAAATGAAATTATATTGTTTTGGGGAAGATGGATCAGTCTGCCAAATTCTGGAAAAAATGTCTCCTTTAAATGCTAGCTATGGAAGGAAGAGATGAAAAAGATTGTAATATTTTTATATATCAGGAGAGGATTTGACAGCATTTGATGATAAAAGATCCAATATCCTTTCCCAAAGCCCCATGATTAGATTCTGACCTGTCTGAAAGGAATTCTTAATTTAGCCCCCTTGTTCTTTCCATTCCATAGCTGCAATGTCTGGGGATGTCTGTCTCCCTGAAATGCATTGAGGAAGAAAATCATATCTTTATACCACTGGCAATTCCACTTTATTCTGAGTCAGATTAAAAGATCTTGCTTCAAGTTATGAAAGCACAGAAAAAGGTGTGATATAGTTTGATTTGACTCAGGATGTAAGATATAGCAAATCCCAGGGCATATCTTTACTTAGTAAACAGAAGGATATATATTTTTTTGTCCAGCATGGCTGATCTATACAGGAGACAATTTCCCAGTTTCCACTGTTACCTAAAGCTTGAGTAAGGAGTACATAACTTATGGAATTCTCTGGCTAGGGAGTCAGAATGATCCAACCATCTTGCCATCACCTTTCAGTAAAGGGTTTCCTGCTTCAGTAGACATTTAGCCTGCCAAATAAAATATAAAATATTTATTGACCCTAGTGAATTTTATGTTTTAGCTGAACTGGTGTTCCATGCAAATGTTTATTTTGCTTGGCAATCTTGAATATAGAAAAGCAGATATTTGTTGGAGTAGATGGAATTCAACACAATTTCCAACATCTTTCTGCTATTCACTAGTGCAAAACAGTGAAACAAAAGCATTGATCCCAGGTGGAACTATGACACTGCCTGCAGCATTATCAGGGCATTGGAGCCATTGTCAAAAGCCCTGAAAAAGATGCATTGGATACAAATGAGGCTTTTTTCCCCTCTGAACGTTTGGAAGAAAAGCCTGTAAAATACTGAGCAGATTCCAAATCCAGCTGAGAAAAATATGCCTGTTGGAGAAGATTGGAGGGTGCACAAGAAGCTAAAAGAAGACTATTTTCCTTCATTTCTCTGCTGCCATGGTTTAAGAAAAGCGGGTTTTAAGTGAAAGATTGATACACATATAGGTGCATGTATGTACAGATGACAATGGGTGATTAATAAAGCTAAAGGAATTTTAAAGGCAGTACAATACTGATGAACAGAGGAGCCGCCCCCTTTTTTTATCTAAGTCTGTATCCTTATATTTTGGTTCATGAATATCTGCTCCACCAGATCTTTTCAACCAATATAGCTGCAATAAAGCCCAAGAAAAGAAAGTACCAAACAAAGAAAGGTTAGCATTAAAAAAATTGTTTTTAGAACAACTGACATGTTAATCAGATGCCATCATGTCGTGCTCCACTTCTGCTGACTGCAAGGACAAATGCTCACCATCTTGACTTTAGTAATAACCTGCAGCTCTTTCTAGAACAGTTCTGTACAGATAGCCTTCAGGTTACAATAGCAATTGGAGCTGGAATTTCCATCCTTACATGATGCAGTTGAAAAGTGTGATGTCATGTGACTATATTGCTTAGTGATGGCAATTCCCACAGTCTAGGTTGCTGTCATAACCCCAAGACTATGCAAGTTATTATCAAGACAAGGGAATCTTGTCTTGATAACAAGGCAAGCAGGCATGAAGATGCCATAGGGGCAGTTTTATAACTGGGAAAAGTTAGAATCAAAGGAAATAGAATGTTCTAAACCAGCGGTTCTCAACCTGTGGGTCGCGGCCCTTTTTTGGGGGGGGTCAAATGAACCTTTAACAGGGGTCGCCTAAGGCCATCGGAAAACACATATTTCCAATGGTCTTAGGAACCGAGACACCGCTCCTCTATCGCTCCTCTATCCTCCGAGCAGGAGGCAGAGGAAAGCCCGAGCAAGGAGGGATCTGGCCCGGTGAGGGCGGAGCCGCGTTCGGGTGATGCTTCTGGAGCTCACGGATGCTGGCCCGGCTCTGGCGTGCTTCGGGGTAAAGGTTGTCTGCTGCGTTGCCTCTGGGAGCCTCAGCTGGTTAAAGTGCCTTTCAGAGAAAGAGCGAGGCTGCGGTCCAGCGTGGCCCTGCTTTCCCCTGCAGGGTGACCCAGCCAGCAGCGTCCTACTCTTGTCATTTCAGGGAGGAGGGAGAGGCTGCTACCTCCACCTCCTCATGAGGGAAAAGTGCTTTGAGGCAGATGGCAGGTTATAAAACTGATGCTCGGCTCAAAGCGGGGATGGATGGGCCTACGAAGCCACTGCTCCTCTGTGGGCAGACGGATAGGTAGATGGCTAAGAAAGTTCCATGACTCTTCTGCTGTGGAGGAAGAAAACCAAGCTTCGAGATCTCAGAAGCAGGCACACAGATGCGACTGAGCTTACAAGAAGCCCAGCAAGCTTTACGTTGAGGCGGGTGGTTTATAAAAGGAAGGAGTGGTCTCCTCATGCTCTGGAGTGGTGGTAGGTCCGTTCGCTTCCCAGAAAAAACTGCTCGGGATATCTCCATTGCTAAAAGATAATGCCCTTGCTTTCCTATGATGTCAAAGGTGTTCTACGTTAGGAAAAAACAAAACACAATCCCCACGCAAAAACAGTCCACCCATGATAATGCAAAACCTAATGAAGAGCATATCTGTTTTTATTCCTCTTATCACAACTCTGAGAAGTAAGTTGGTGGCAGTTGCTGCACAGGAGTTAACTGAACTCCCAGATAACCCATCCTCACACAATTGGAAGTTTGCATTAGATCCCCTAAATTCCCAGTGATAGATCACACTAATGATAAATGTGGGAGCTTTGTTCCTGCTTATGTGGCAGGCATAAAATTGTAGTAGCTTTTTCCTCTTTTCCCACGGCAGCTGATTCCCCCCCCCCTTGTCCTCTCCTACGAGATCCCTGCAGCCATTCCTGCTGCTCAATCCCTCCTCCTCCCCCCCTTGATGGCTTCCTACTTGTGGGATGCAGGGGAAGGGAGCACCATTTCATTACAGGTGGGAGAAGGAAAACTGGTCCAGGCAGTGAAAAGGGAAGAGATCAAAGGGGGGGAGGGCTTTGGAAATGAAAGCTTTTTTGGGTGGATGTTTTGGTCTGCAGCATGTGTTTCCCTTTCCCCTCCTGCCTGCATTTTCTCTGTTTCCTAGTGTGCCTCTGGAAAACTGGTAAGGGAGGGGGGCAAAATGAATCTGCTCCTAGTGTGGAATCAAGAAGCTCCAAGGGGCCTTTTCTTGCAGTTGCTGCAGTAATGCCCCCCATTCTTCCTGCCCTGGCTGCTGCACCAAAAGCAGTTGATTATTGCTCAGTGGAACCAGCAGTGGGGTACGAGGAAGAAATGGATTTCCCTTCTGCTGCCTGCCTCAATGGACAAGACCTCCTTCCAAAAATTTCTCCTAAGATTCTGGCAGGCACAGCTCCAGAACTGAGCTATGCTGGCTCAGGAATTCTGGGAGTTGAAGTCCACGAGTCATAAAAGAGCCAAGGTTTCCCTTCTGCCTTCTTCAGAGAGAGAAGCTCTGAAGGTCATAACAGTAACAAAATTACAGTTATGAAGTAGCAATGAAAATAATTTTATGGTTGGGGGTCACCACAACATGAGGAACTATATTAAAGGGTCGCAGCATTAGGAAGGTTGAGAACCACTGTTCTAAACAGAGATGGAGGTTAATAGGGAAATAAAGAGGCTATTTAAAAAATGGCTTGTAGTTCAGAAGAATATCAGAATATGAATCTCTGCCCAAGGAGAGTTCCTGTCTCTTAAGGAATAGAGAAGAAATGAACTCAGACATGCTAGGTATAAAAAGTTGAAGAGCTGTGGTGAGAAAAGATCACTAAATTCAAGGAAACAGAAAACAGAAGAGAAGACAAACTTTAGTCTAGAAAAAGGACAGTGAGGAAATAAAAGACAAAGCTTTAAAACAACAAAGAAAGACTTCTCATGAGTAAACAAGAGGGGGAAAAGCAGCAGGCTCTTCTCTCTGCAGCACTTGGCTCAGTTTGGGAGTTGAAAGCATTCAGGAGTATCGGCTGACAAGTTTAGCAAAAGTAGAGACAGAATGAGAAAGAGAAACTGACAGTTATACCGGAAAGGAAATTGCCCAGTGAATTCACTGGGGAAAGATGGAGGCTTGAAGTGACAAGCACTGGAACCAGCTGGATGAAATGGCCCAGAAGGAGGGATCAAGCATCCAAGCAGAGAAGACAGAGAAAAATCACTACATAAGACTTTTGTAGAGACAGTTGTTGCTTTGGGCAGTTTATTTAGCAAATTTGTATGAATGCTCATCTCACATAAGATGGTCCACCCGTCTCTGGGTAGTGTAAAACCATTAAAATAGAATAATAAATATATAAACAATTATTAAGAGCCATGATGGAGCAGTGGTTAGAATGCAGTATTGCAGGTTGCTTTTGCTGACTGCCAGCTGTCAGCAGTTCGATTCTCACCAACTCGACGTTGACTCAGCTTCCCATCCTTATGAGGTTGGTAAAATGAGGACCCAGATTGTTGGGGCAATATGCTGACTCTGTAAACTGCTTAGAGAGGACTGTAGACCATTGTGAAGTGGTATATACGTCTAAGTGCTATTGCTATTATTAAAAAACCAATCAAAATTAAAGCCATCAGGTACAGGAGAGAGTATTATATAATTAAACACCATGTGAGAGCCATCTTAAAATATCCTGGTCGCCTGGGACCCATAGTCCAGATGACAAATCAGGTCTTGAGGATTTATGTAATATTAAAAAGGCTAAAGCTAACCTCACTTTGGAGGCTGAGGACAAGAATATTCCATAAATGGCCACTGTCAGGGTGTGCTCTGATTTGGAGTCAGTGGAGAGACTGACAACAAGCAGCCAAAACTAATTCCAGAGGGGCCGATGGATGATAAATAGTCAGCTCCAGCACCACCAATCAGTGAAAAAATGTATATTTCAGCAGCCATACCAAAGTTACAAAAAGGAGGTCTAGTCTTTTAAAGGTGTTCCTGTGGGCTCTGCCTAATTCTAGTTCATAGGTAAACTTAGGAAAGAGATAGATCTTCAGCAGCTCAAGCCACTGATGGGGTTTCAAAGGTGCCTCAGTAGTCTCCTGGAGTATGGCCTCTCGCCTACTCAAATGATTGGGAGTCCTGTGATCTTTCCAAGTAAATTGGAGGCCTAGACACTCTGCAGAATCTTTCAGTCCTAAAGGTCTGAATAACCGAGAGAAGGTATTCCATATGAATAAGAGGTTGATGATAAAACTACAATTTTCCCTTCCCATCTCTAAATACAGTGAGCCCCATGGTCTTCTTCAGGTTAAAGGGCACCCTGGCTGAGTGAAGAATCTCACTTTAAATGATCTAACTTTTCTTGGAGTCTTGAAGGATGTTTGGCTAATCAGGTCATCGGCGTAGGCAGTAGAGCCTAGATGCAGACCATCAAAGTTGTAGTCAATCTCAGGCAATTATAATGACAGTGGTAGGATTCAAATATGTGACCAACTGATTCTCTGTGTGGATGCCACTTCCAAAAGTCCATTCTGGCCCTGGACAACAAAAAATTAGCTATCAGTTTTTCCAAAGTGGTGCGAACTGGCTGAATCCCACCACTGTATAACAACCATTATAAATAACAGTGGATTTAAAGAATCTCTATGTGGGTCTTCCTCACCATTGTCAATGTCATTCCTTTTTGGTTCTTCAGAACTGCAGTGGAATCTCAATCTACATAGGTTCATAAAGGGTCTGTTGGTTTTGCTGCCATCACTGCTGCCTTTTCTCATTTGGAAATTATTTGTATTTCTTTCCTCTGCTTCAGCAATAAGGTAATACAATTTGATGGGACATGTGGAAGGTATAGCATATTTTAAAATAATATTTGAATGAGGAATCACATTAACTTTAATTATATAACTTTAAAATCATTCTAAACAAGTTACTTTGGGATTACAGTTTAAAATTAGCTTGTTTTGACACTCACAGCAGAATAAGTAGTAGCTGACATTGTACAAAATATAATGATTATTAATCTTTGCCTTTCCTGGCTATAAGACAGATATTTCCCTTTGGGCATTTTTAAATGGGGTTTCAGCACTGTTCCCTTGGGTTCTTACACCAATGAACACACAAAAACCTATTACCTTTGATCTGGACTGCTTGAAAATCAAGAACACAAAACTTCTATTACAGCAGTCCCAAACCTTTCTGGCTCCATGTACTAGTAGTGGTGGTGGCAGTGGTGGGTGAAGGGAATAATTTTGTGTGTGCACCCACTGCTTATGCCAGGGGTCCTCAAACTTGGCCACTTTAAGACTTGTGGACTTCAACTCCCAGAATTCCCCAGCCAGCCATGCTGGCTGGGGAATTCTGGGAGTTGAAGTCCACAAGTCTTAAAGTGGCCAAGTTTGAGGACCCCTGGCTTATGCAAATGGAGTTTCATGTGCTACCCAACACTTGCATAGCACAGTTCCCAAGAGGCTGCAGACCGGTACCCATCTGCAGACCAGGGGTTGGGGACCCCTGTTCTATTTTACATATTGAAAAGCTGGGACTACTTGCAGTTTGAAGGTGGGGCAATTTCTGATTTTTGCAGACTCTCATCGATCCCATTTACTTACATTATCTACAACTGACCGGCTGCTTTAACACTAGCCCAGTTCATAGTCCTATCTTCAGCACAAAGCCAATAGGGTGACCTTGGGCCAGTGACATTTTCTCAGCCCTAGGAA
Source organism: Crotalus tigris (assembly GCF_016545835.1). Lineage (NCBI taxonomy): Eukaryota > Metazoa > Chordata > Lepidosauria > Squamata > Viperidae > Crotalus > Crotalus tigris. The sequence continues at coordinate 189,701 of NW_024097707.1, forward strand.
GGAAGCAATAGCAAGTCACTTTTGAGAATCCTTGCCAAGAAAACTGCAGGGACTTGTCAGCAAATCTCTGAGAATTGGACATGATTAAGTAGAAAGGAAAGAAAACCATGCATGGGTTTAGGACATCTAATCAACCAGTAAATAGTTCTGGATTTTTTTTAATTGTTTCAAGAAGCACCACAGAGATGGCTGGTGATGGGTGGTGGGGGAAGATGGCAGAAGGCTGCTTTTAGCAATTCCATATTAATGTAGGTTGGAAGGAACATGGGTTAGTTCTACTGTAATGAATGCTTGCAAAGGTTGCAAGTGAGACAATCATTGGCTTTTGCAAGGCTGGATTTGATGGTTTGCAGAATTATTGGGAAGTAGAAAACTAGTGAAAGTAGATACATTTGGGTACATTGATGGAATGCATAATAAAATGAAAAAAAAATGAAGATCTACAGATGCTGCTAAAAAGATAGTGGGTAATATATGGTCTGTGCAATAAACACATCTTTATCATAAGCCCGAAAATATCTGTGTAATAGCATGATTCTATCTCATTTGTTATATAGAAATGAAGGTTGGGTATGTCAGGAGAAACATAAAAGTAAGTGAAATGCTCTGCATTAGATAGCTGAATAGATTGAGTGGAAAAACAAAACGAGATGGTGGTGAAAATAGATGGGTAATGAATGAATCTGGCATTCACAATGAGTAGCTACTATGAAATAAGTATATTTAAGTAGTTTGGTCTTATAGTGTTTATGAATGAAAACTGAATCAGAATGAAAATTATTATAATTGGCAAAAAAGGAAAATCTCAGTAAGTGGCAGGTAGATGGAATTGATGAGATCCTCAGAAAGAGAGAAGTAATAAGCTTAACAAGCAAAAGATATGAAGCAAAGACAGAAAGACATGGAATCAGTTAATGGTTTTTAGAACAAGCTAGATATAATTATATTTTCTTTTCTTATCTCAGATTTTTATATGTTTGGCGTGCCATTTCATATTTCTTTTATGCACTTCATATAACATACTCACACTAAAAGATAATAATGATTATTATATTTGAACGAACAAAAACACTGAGGATTTAGGCTTATCCTGAATACCATAGTAGTAGGATTCCACAAAGAGCTTAAATACACTGTCTTGACTGACATAGAAGGTAAATATAATTGCCATGCAGGGACATGTCAGAGATCCATCAAATTCAGTATCTTAGTTCTACAAGAGTCAACAAGACACTATCAAGAATTTCATAGGCGGATTCTGATAACAACAGTTTCTTCTATTCTTCTTCCTTTGTGGCACATTATATTTAACCTGAGCATCTTCTAATACTCTATCCCTAAGTATTCCTTAATTTGTTTCATTTTCTTTGAAGGGAATGACATCAGATTAATGCTGGAAAACACCATATGCCAAATCTAAATTCAGACAGAGAAGAGTTTTTGTCCAGTGTTCTGGAAAGTATTACTATAAAACAAACAAACAAAAAAAAAACTACTGAGTAAATGGACTAGTAACTAATTGGAATAAAGTGACTTGTGTGAACAGCCTTTCCCACACAATCAGTAAATAGATGCCTTGAGGTCCCAGGGCATTTTTTGCAGATGGTTCCCCCACCTTCAATGGGCAACCAAGTGCACCTTCCTTTCCCAAGCCTGCAGTAATCCAGGATGGCTATTCAGCAGAGTAGCTGTGTCCATTTTGTCCCTGCTGGTACCATAGCAACAGACCTAAGTTCTCCTCAGTCACCACAAAATATCTCTTTCTTGACTGAGAGGAGGAAGAGTGGGCTGAAGCAAGAGCTCTGCTGCGCCTTTCTGAGGGAATAACTAACTTAGTAGCACTACAGGAAGAGATGCTATGCCAATAGCAATGGTTCTTCCTTCCTTGTTTGCTTTTACACCATCTTCTCTATTAGACCTCCTTTTGACCAGGTTTCTTAAACTGACATCTTGGGCCAAGGAGGAGCTCCAATGTAGGCAAGTTCTTTTTTTCCACATTTTATATCTATTTTTTATTATATATCCATTTTCACATCTTACAGCAATAAATTCTACATAGGCTTTGTAGACATGTCCTGCCTGTCTGAATCACCTGCCAATCAATTTAATTTATTGACTGTGTTTAGAGGGGAAAAGAAAAATCCTCTATCCAGTTGAGTTTTTTTTTTTTTTTTCACACTGATCTTATAAGGATCTTGCATGCATTTCCAGAATGTTAAATCCTTTCTGTATTGGGAAGGTTTTACACACATGCTTGCATTAAACCTCAAATTAATGCTACAAAATACTAAATGTAATGTCTGTGGTGGTGATGAGTATTTAAATTGTGCCTTTAGGATTTCCATGATTACAGCCTTGGGCCCTGAGTTATCTTGTTATATGCCTGAACATAAACAATATATACAGAGAAAAGAGGTAAATTTTTGTGCAGGAATACCTCTATCATTTTTCTGAAAATGAAGCAGTTTTTAAGTGTTCTCCAAATTACTAGAAGATGCTTTAAAAGCTATGTATCAAAAAGATGCCCTAGGTAAATTTGCAAGTGGCAAAACACTGATATCAACATTTGACATATGGACCCTAATGTAATTGTTAAAATTCCCATTTCTAGTAGCTACAAGCATATAAAAAGGATCCAGATGAATTTTTAATTTCCAATGTTCTTTAAGGCTAGCAACGCTTTAGACTAATTAAATTTTATTAGTGCAAGTTTATAAACTTAATTTAAAATGAATGTGGATTTTTTTTGAAGCTGATGTCTAATGTTTATTAAATGTAAATGTTATTAAAGCTGCCTAAAAAGACCATAAATGATAATGGGGAAAAAGTCCTAAATTGTAAAATTATTTTTTCTATACCAAAGTAGTATTCAGTCTACTGGAAAAATTCTGATGCAGGAAGAAATATAGATAAATGATGCTACTGTGGCAAGTTCACTTGAGATGCTTTTAGACCTAATAAGCCACATATTATATTTCTGCCTTATGTGTTAGATATACATGCTGAATCCAGTTCCTGTTTCTCTTTGACACAGTTCAAGTTTCAGTATACCCATTTGATCTCTCCATTACTCTGTTTTATCAATGTTTATTTTTTCTTTTTGATTTTTCCATCTACAATCAGCCTTGAAGATTTTGCTGCCGGAGATAGAGCAGCAATTATGCTGTACTGAACCCAAGGCCAATCATGTTATTTGGGAATTCAAGCAGAAAGATACACAGTCATTTCTTTCTAGCCCTGACAGTAATCATAAGCTACATAGTTAACAACCTTGCACTAAGATGTGCTTCTCAAAAATAGCCTTTCCTGCATTTAGCAGCCCAAATCTTCATGGGAATTTTCTTTAAAACTACAATTTGATCTTACAAGGCAGAATAGAATAGAATAGAATAGAATAGAATAGAATAGAATAGAATAGAATAGAATAGAATAGAATCTATGTGTTTTGTAATTTACATTCCCTACTGACTTATTTGCATTATAGAGAATTCATAGGCTGGATTCAAATAATACATTAAGCCATAATTTAGTTTAATTGGTTTTAGTTTAATGCTTTACCCTGCAACATATATCCATTGTATTAATCTTAATTCACAGTGTGAATTAGGTATTTGTAGCAGAAACTCAGCCATATTGGCTTTATAGTATAATGTGCATACATATAGCCTATACTATGTAGTAAAGATGCTTTTAAGATTTTTTTTATAATATTCCCCAAAGATCTAAACTGAAAGGGATAACTGATCCAACATACCCCTGATAAGTTACTTTTTGTAGAAGCCTATAGGCATGATTATATGACCTCAAATTTTATTTTGCTTATCATTTAGTGGTTTTTAACTAACTTTATGGATTAGTAGGTTGATCTATTTGTTTGCATTAGTAGGTTGATTTATTTGTTTGCATGTCACCATTTTCTATTTTTGTGTATTAGATATGGTGAATTCCATTATTTTCTCAAACTTTCCTTTTTTCTTATATCCTTAATTTTGCTGTATTTTTGCAAGGTTATAATTTTGGGCAATTTTTTTGATTGCTTGACATTTTTCCTGTAAGCACTACTTGGTGATGGTAATTTTTAAAAGAAAAATGTTTATTGAATCTGTACAAACTTAAAAATTATTTGATAAAGGAATTTTGGATGAGCACAGCATCTCTTTGAAGCAGCTATATTTTTTTAAGGCTTCCATATAGAATATGAGAATATCTTTTTGCCCTAAATAAGTAACTCACAAAATATTAAAATATTTATTTAAATATTAAAAAGTTTAATACAGCAGCAATTTGGCAGCCACATTCTGCAGCCCAAAGCTTCAGTAGTTGTTTCTAAATAATTTTCCATGCATTCCACCAATTTAGCCTAAAGATAATTAATGCATGAATAATTATAAGCTGTGATGCTGAAAATACAATTGTAGGCTAGGATGGTAGCCTAAGATATTAAATGACAGACTATTTTAATTTCTATAGAGTTCAGGAGAAACCCTCAAGCTAAATATTTGGCAATTCCATCTATGTTCATTTAGACTCTATCCAGATTGATTTGGTTTCCTTACTCACAACACATCCATCTTGTCAGTAATAAACTTTCATTTATTTGTCCTCAGTCATTCTCAAATAGTTTATAGACATCCATTAGAGAGTTCTACAGTCTTGAGATTTAGGGATAAAAAAAGATAAGCTGTCATATGTATATTTATTTAGATGATTTATAAGTCTGTCCAACTCATAAATTAAGACTGTAGGTGGTGTAGAAATATAAAACTAATATGGAAACAAACCCCACAGCACAGACATAACCAAGGCTGGGAATAATAACCACTCATTTCCTAACACACATTTCCTGACTCTGTGTGGGGAAGAGGAGCCAAATCTTCATGGGTCTATGAGAGGCTAATATATTTGACCATCCAACACATCAAAGGGAAGCTTGTTCCAAAGGACTGATGCACCAATAGAAAAATACTTGATCCTGTAGCTGAAAAGATAGATAATTTTCCTTTTAACTGTTATATACCAAAAGATAAAATAAAATCTTGTAATAATCTATAACATGGGTACCAGATCTGGAAACTGTCAAAGTTGCAAAAGGAGGAATGAAGAAATTGTTATTGCAGTTCACAGTCATACGTTTATGCCTACTCACTTTCATTATAGCAAACCATGATTGTCTTTGAATATATTTTAAAGGCATAAGCCGTGCAGACAGAATAAGCAATCATGATTTCTCCCCCTTGACTAATACCACTGGACTTTGTTTGATGAGCATATGTATCATTCTCTCCCATTTATGTTAATTCTTCATTAGGCTCATGTGGATAGCCTCTTTAACGTGCTTTTCTTCAATCCATGAGGAATTACAAAAGTATGCCGGCATACTTTACTACATTTCAACAGCCAAAAGCTAAGCTGCCTAAGTAATGAAGTTGATGAGTGGTGCTATCCTTATATTTAATATGGGATTAATTAAGCTGAGTGATTGGTGCGATTGCCATCAATAGGAAAATCATTCACCCATCACTTTGCCTAAATGGAGTGGTGTTAGGATTTGGGAAAGTTTGACAGATAGCTTTGTCCATGGATTTAGCCACACATCAGAACCTGATCTATAGGATGAGTGGTATATTTCCAGCCTTAAGGAAGCCACAAGGTGGAGATAGAGACTTCCCAGATTATTTCAGGACCAGATGGACTACACCTCAATGTTCTAAAGGAACTGGCAGGCATGATCTCAGAGCCACTGAACTATATCTTTCAAAGATCCTGGAGCACCGGGGAACTACCAGAGGACTGGAAAAGAACTTATGTAGTTCCCATCTTCAAAAAAGGAAAAAAAAAAAATAGATCCAGGACAGACCTATCAGCCTGACCTTAATACCTGGGAAGATTCTGAAAAAGATAATCAAGCAGTGAATCAGTGCACACCTAGAGGTAAACAAAGTCATAACCAAAAGTCAACATGGGTTTGTCAAAAACAGATCATTCCAGACAAACCTTATTGCATTTTTCAACAAGGTGACAAAATTAGTGGACCAGAGGAATGCTGTGGATATAATTTATTTGAACTTCAGTAAGGCATTTGATAAAGTAGACCACCACATACTACTAGATAAGATCAAAAAAATGTGGGTTAGACAGCATTACCACCAGATGAATTCATAACTGGCTGACCAACTGCACTTAACATGTAATCCTCAATGGAATTACATCTACATGGAGGGAAATATGCAATGGGGTACTCTAAGGCTCTGTTTTAGGCTCAGTATTCTTCAACATCTCCATCAATGATTTGGATGAGGGGAACTCATTAAATTGAAGCTGACACTAAGCTGGCAGGAATAGCCAACACTCCAGAAGATAGGCTTAAGATGCAGAAGGATCTTGACAGACTTGAATATTTAACACTATCTAACAAAATGAAATTCAGTGGTGAAAAAAGTAAGGTTCTACATTTAGGCAAGAAAGATCAAATGCACAGGTACAGTATAGGTGCTACTTTGCTCAATAATAGTAATTGTGAGAGGAATCTCAGAGTCCTAGTGGACAATCCCTTAAATTGGCAGTTGCAGCTGCCAAAAAAGCCAACACAGCTGCATTAACAGAAGGATAGAATTAAGATCACGTGAAGTGTTAATACCACTTTATAATGCCTTGGTAAGGCCACACTTGTAATACTCCATCCAGACCATGGAATATTGCAACCAGTTTTGGTCACCACAATGCAAAAAAGATGTTGAGACTCTAGAAAGAGTGCAGAGAAAAGCAACAAAGATGATTAGGGGACTGGGGGCTAAAACATTTAAATAAGGGTTGCTGGAATTGGGTATGTCTAATTTAATGAAAAGAAGAACTGGGGTGACATGATAGCAGTGTTCCAATATCTCAGGGGTTGCCAAAAAGAAGAGCAAGTCAAGCTATTTTCCAAAGCACCTGAAGGCAGGACAAGAAGCAATGGATGGAAACTAATCAAAGAGAGAAGCAACCTAGAACTAAGAAGAAATTTCCTGAGATTTAGAACAATTAATCAGTGAAACAACCTGCCTCCAGAAGTTGTGAATGCTCCAACACTGGAAGTTTTTAAGAAGAGACTGGACAATCATTTGTCTGAAATGGTAGAGGCCCTAGGGTTTCCTGCTTGAGCAGGCGGTTGGACAAGAAGACTTCCAAGGTGCCTTCCAACTTTGTTATTCTATTCTATTGTATTCTATTGTATTCTATTGTATTCTAGGCTAGGCTAGGCTAGGCTAGGCTAGGCTAGGCTAGGCTAGGCTAGGCTAGGCTAGGCTAGTCTATTCCATAGGTGTCAATTGTTACAGCAAAATTTTTATGCACATATAAACAATAATTTCTTGTATGGTAAACAAATGTTTAAGGAACTGAAAAGCTAGTGTTGTCGTTGCTATTCTGTCTCAGAATTCAAATTCATGCTGTAGATTTACAGTACATATGTAGGTTTTCACTCTGCAGCTGATGAACGAAACACTGCTTTATAAAAGTTGCTTACACAGAGTGCATTTCAGAATCCTACTTCTCAGAACTACATTCCTCCATATCAGCTAAAATGTTTGCTTTCTTTTTTTGTAAGAGATGCAGACTATATGAATGTGAGTCTGTTGAAGAGGTTGTTAAAATTCCAGTTGTGTAGCAACATCAATGTTTTACTTTGAAGGGTTTTCGTTTGCTTAATTCACATCTTCACAGAATCTTTAGCAATGATGGCAGCAAGGTAGAGAGAGTATAGCGATGCACATCTTTAGTTAAGTTGAAGGAGTGGTCCATTTTACAAAAGTCTCCATATTGTAACTGTACAGTATTATTGACTGCTCTTTTTTCACAATACAATATTATACTAACAGTGCTGAATCCCTGTGATGTTTCTGGTATCATATCTTACCATCCATTGAACAGGATATGCCAAATGAATTTTCTGTTTGAATAGCTCTACATAAGATAATTGGACAATGCTGAACAATATTACTGGAAATTTTAGAATGCTTATTAAAGGGTAAGAAATATATTCACCTGGAATATTGCAGGAAAAATATTTAATTCTTTCCCCTTGATGTCTAAGGGCATCCACACACACATACAGAGAGAGACAAGGTAGAGAAAATGATAACATATACAAATTGATATATCATATGTAATACAAAACACAATGATAAAAATCTAGATAGTGTCCTTCTCCAAAGATATCAAGATATACATGCTGTCATTTTGACATAATTGTTGCCTTGTTACAGCCACTCTTATTAATTTATCCTGTTTAACATGAAAGAGGATGGTTATTAGTTATAAAACTGTTCTTCTCCTTCCATATGTGGTTAATGTGGAATGTATTTTGAAGCTCAGGAAAATGAAAGGGATTGATTTATTCCAGAATTAACACAAACAATTTGACAAGTTTTTTTTGTCTAACTGAATGTTTTGTCTTTGAATGGCTGGTGATTTTTTTTCTCCAAATGTCAATAGTTGCCTTTCTAGAATGCTTAATGGATGCCTTGCAGCTGTCATTTCAAATAAAGATGAACATACTATATTCCATTTAAGAAACTATTGACATTTGCTTCTCCTAATATATTAAGGATATAAAGATGTCTCTTGTCAACACATGATGCATAGCTGATTTTCTTCAGCCTTTATTTTGTAATTATTATATTGTAGCCACATGTGGAGATATAAATTGCAAGTTACAAAAGATTAAATCTTCAATGATTATATGCACAAAAGATATGCATAGCATGGCTAGTGCAAGCCAAATGAACATGCTTCATGGAACCAGATTATAGACAGGCTATATAGAAGATAAAGAAAGGCCTTTATCCCCACAAATATTCTTTTTTCAGTTATGTGGGAGATAACAGCAAAGTTTTTATCATTAGGACTATGATCATCCTAAAGATCTAAGATTAGGTGGCAGGGACTGAACTCACTCAGAAGATTAAATCAACAAAGAGATGAGGAACTCTAGTCAAGAAAAGACAGACACTTTAAAAGTAGACTTCAGGACTTTCCTCAAACAAAAACATTTAAGAAAATACTACAGCTTTCTTCAATAGGAAGCAATAGTTTGGGGGACTGTGGATTTCAACTGTTAGCCATAAACATCAGCAGAACCATTAGCCCAATTTGCCTTGCCCAAGCAGAACCCAAGAAAAATCTCTTTGTGTATATAAGTACAGACAGGCACCTCATGCAGGAGATGAGCAGCTTAGAAAGATAGAAAAAAATTATATATAGTTCAAACGTATTGGGTTTGGAATATGTTCTTTCATTGGTTAATATCATTTGATCAATCTTTGATGTACCATATATATATCCATTAACTTTAGTATATAGCATGTATCACACCATGACATCCCATAATATTCTTAGTATGATCTTGTTAATGCCACTTATGTATGATTCTCACAATACAATGTGTTTGCAGGTAACTAAAGTTCAGGTCAGTGTACCAATAATCTTTGTCCTTAGAAAGTTTGAGTCAATTCTTATCAAACCTTACACTCCCCATGGAGGGCATCCTAATCTACTAATAACATTAATCAAAGAAACTTCTAGTTCCTGAAAACATTAATCAAAGAGGACCCCTTCTGCTGCTCCCACCACCACAATGTAATATTAGTATCTATCCATTAAATGGGCCCTTGAGTCTTTATATTATAATTTATGAAAACCTTTCCAAATGTTCACCCATTGATCCAATTTGTTGACTTTTTGTTGACCTTGTAACCTTTTAAATTCATCATTTAACAGGTGTTGAGAAAAGAAAAAGGAACATCTATAACCTTAAGTAGGATCTGAAAGCAAATTATAAGGAGATTACTGCCTCACTAAAGAGATGAGATTAGTGTTAATACCTGGATATGTTCCATCATCTTCTGAAGAGTTTTTTTTTAAAAAAAAATAGCTAGTTCTTATGAACCGGACAGGTTAGATAACATTCCTATTAACAAGCCACTGTAGATAGCCATTATATGGAATAAAGCTGGCAAGGAAGGGAGCAAATACCTGGTAAACTGATGAGACTGCTGTGTAAACGCAGTACAGTACATGTGCTATCAAGGGCCAGGTTTAAGAAGCCAGCTGCCAGAAGAAACTATTGTGATGAAATGTGAGATGAAGAAACCCAGGATTTAAATTCTGGACACACACATACCCATTCTTAAATTCTGTAGAAGTGACCATTATTGCAGAACGACTGTATATTTATAATAGAAACCACTTACCTATAGGAGCCATGTCCTTGACTTTTCAGTAGTAGGAGTTAGAGCTTCCAAAAAGAGAATTACTGCGTGTCCTGACAACCTTTGGGGCAATGAAGTACCTGCTCCAGGTGCTAGATCAGAAGAGCAACAACAACAACAACAAAGAACTTGCTTCCAATCTGCAGACTTCCCCTCAAAGCAACTATTGCATTTCTGCTGATAGTAAAGAAGGCTGTGTTTCCAGGACAGATAACTAATTATGACTGATGTGCCAGGTTGCCATTTGTATGTAAAGATAGCCTAACCATAGTTATATTATTCTTGTAACATCTCATCTGGTTCTTTAATATATATATATTGTACTCTTAGATTGTTTTAAACACTCATAAGACACTTTGATTTCATCTTAATATAATTGCTAGAAATTAATTAGATCCAATTCTTTGGCTTAACAAGCCTTAGTTTTGCAGCACCGTTGAATCTTCATTTTAAGAGCCTGCTATTTCTTGTGACAAGGGTGGTACAAGGATAGATTTCTCTTTTAAGTATCTGAATGTTGATGAAAATGTATCATTAGAGCTGTTCAGATTATTTTCACCTTCTGAATTAAACAGGTAGATGGTGACCAGGAAGAGGATACTTTTCATTATATTTATGAAATATTATGAAATGCTCTTCCAGAGATGCTTTCCTACATAAAATTTCTTCCTTTTTTGGTGTTAGTTTTCTGACACTTAAATATTACTGTAATTATCATTTAAACCAAGGGATTGCTAAAAAGGTTTATTCTGTAAATCCAAAATTATAGAAAGTTAGCTATAGGCTCTCTGAATGCATGTCTATTTAATATGGTGTGCCAAACATATATATATAAGCCATATCCCAGAACAGTGTTTTTAACTTTTTCATCACTAAAACTTACTTCTAACTAACTATTTAAAATGACTGAACCTGAATGCCAGCAATTGAATGAATTGATTGATTGAATGAATACATGAAGCAACAATGCCAACTTGAGTCTGATATACTAAGCCAAAACATAAACATTTCAGTACAAATTCTATGATTCAGTATGAATGAGAAATAGTTCCTTTTCTTTGCCTAAATTATGATATTTCTGATTATGATATTTACAGCTTTCTAGTGTTAAGAAGGTGGTCCTGACATTTTTATTCCTTTAATGTAGTGGAATTCAGTTTATTTACCCAATGCTGTAGGTTACTTTATTTGAAACTTGAATGCTATTAATTCATAATTTTAAAAGTAACAGAATCTTACCAACGGTATCCAATTTATTATGAATTAAATAAACATAATCAAGTGTAATTCTTTTCCTCTAGCCCCACATGTTTTTTGGTTCTACTTCAACTTTCTTAATTTGGAATACGTATCTTCTGGGATGGCTCCTATGGAATCCAAAAAGCAATTCTCCAAAATATTTAACCTCTGATTAACAATCTTGTTAATCTAAGAAGTCCTTGTGTTAAGGTCACTTCACTGTTGGAAAAAAAAAACTTATAATTTTGTTATTGTCATGCAGACTGTCAGACTCCTATGTAATTGCAAAGTGATTTTAGAAATCTAAAAAAAAAATAATTATTTAATTAATGGTAATAATACATTGTAGAATATTTCTGAAGGTTTGGGCAATTTCTTTTTCAAGTTTAATATTCTTTAATATTCATAGATTAATATGATTTTTCTTGAATATTTTTAAACAGGATACAAACAATGCAACTACTAGAAAAGAAACAAAAGAAATAAGCAATAATAGTGAATAAGAAAGAAAGAAAATAGAAAATTAAAGAAAAGATTATAAAGAGGCAATTTCCAATGTTTTTGACAGCAGTTTCAATGCATTCATATTTTACCCTTTCTTTCTAAGGTTAAATCACAATTCCTTTATTTCCATTTTCAACCCCCCCAAATTACAAATTCACTTGTGATAAAGATGGAATAGAAATCTAATAAATAAATAAAATCCACCCTTAATCTTTATCCCTAATAAACTTTCAGCAAATATACTGTTTTTTTCACAACCATGTTCCATTCCCTGATTGAAAAACAAGCACATGAAATAACATCTTTCATTAATACTAATACAAATGTAATGACATTGTAGTGGCCATTCAGAGTTATATTAATCAAAAGAAAGTGGCTGTGGAGCAAATGATTGCTAGATGAGCAATAATAGATATTGTACAATTATAAAAGCACAGAAAGAGCAAAGTTTTATGTTCATCTTCCATCAGAGGTTACTTCTTTACTTGGTAGCAGCAAGTAAACTACAGTCTGAGTAGCTCAGATCCAGGCTCTCTGTATTTCAGCTAATCCAGTTGTATCCAAATGGCATTTGTAGGTAGCGCTTGTGAAAGATATGGCCAATCCTAGTTTTACTGGACACTATCAGAGCAGTGTAGCTCAGTAAGAAAACAGAAGATCACTAATGTAATTATTTTAATCAGAGTATATGTTTCATGCCACCTGTAAATCTACATATAACATTGTCTGGATGAAAACCAACAAAGTCAGAAGATACAATGAATACTCCCTCATCTCACAACACATAAATAGATTCAACCATAGTTTTATCTGGGAAACCCTGAGCATCCTAGACAAAACTAAATCCAAAAATTCTATAGAAGATTAGCATTTAAACAAATTAGCCATCAATAGACACACAGAAATAAATTTGCACATTTACACACCATTCAACAAAGACAATTTTAAAAAAGCTAAGAATAAAATAAGAATACCAGGACTTATTCTCTCAGCTACACTCAGATAAACAAAGATTAACACCAAACAATCATGCAAAAAACCCATACCCTAATCAAAGAACTAGCATGGAAAAAACCATGCCTCCACTAATATAAGGTATTGTATGTAAACAGATAGAAAATTCTTGCTAGCAATAATTATTTTAGTCAGTCAAGTAATGAAAATTCTGCAATCAAACAACCAAAGTCATAGAGCACCAAGAACTCCACAGAGAGAAAATACATCATTTCTGAAAGGTATAATTCAAAGCCCAAAGTTGACTATTTTATCACTGAATTTCAGTAAGGCTTTTTTTGGGTGAAGGATGTGATGGGGTAGTTGTCAAGCATGGCAGAATTTTCCATCCTTGATGTAGACATAAATTCAGACTGATACAGGTGGCTCCAAGCCTGGAGAACCACAAATCACTGTTGATAACACAGAACTGACAAATGTAAACAGCTGCAAATATTTGGTAGCATTATCTCAAGCAATGGATCTTTGGAGAACAAAACTGACTCCAGGATCAACAACTGACTCCAGGATCAGAAAACTGAAAAATCTACAGAGTTGTGTTATCCTTTTTCTCCTATGCAGATATGAGATCTGGACTCTATACTGAAAGTACATTAAACTACTAAAGAGATTTCTAGTTGTTTGCTTTCTGTTCCATCCCCATAATCATTGGCAAAACTCAAGATCTTTGATCGCATGGAATCCATCATCACTGAGTTCCTGATTATCAGAGCCCAGACAAGGCAGATGGGACATTTCACCAAAATGGATGGCCACCATCTGCCTCACCAAGTGCTCTGTATTGCCTGGTATCAGGAAAGTGACTTTGCAAAGAACTGTGCAAATGCTAGAAAGACATCGTGAAAGAAACCCAATATCTCTGTGACATCCAGCCAAAGGAATTAGAGGCTGAGGCTGCTGATAGAACCCATTGGTGAATCTAGGGCTATGAAGCCTGCACAAACTTTGAAGATAGGTGCCACCAAAAACTGATTGAAAACCTTGTACAGCACCACAGAAGTCCAGTTACTACAATGGACTTCCAGTGCCCCATTGTGCTAGACTCCACACTTCCAGACTGGAATGCAAAGCCATCTCTCTGTTCACAAATGAATTGCTGAATTCTGTTTCAACTTTAAATTTGTAGGCCTTTGAAGTTTTTTTTAAAAGTCCACATTAATCTTTTGTAGTAAAAGAAAAAGTATTGACTGGAGTTAAATTGCATTCTTCTTAATAATTCATTTCCCAGTCTTACTGACTCTAAGGTTCTTTTCAAATGCTTGCTAAATCTAGGATAATAATGGTATAATTGGTATTAATGGTATAGTACGGTACTTACTTCCATATTATCTTGATTTCCATTTTCTAATGTAATTCTCTTTGAACTCCAAGCATTTCAAGTAAATCTCCACTGAAACATCTGTCTTCCAGTAACCAAAAATTGAAGATATTATTCAATTAACCCTCTCTATGCATTCCTAGATCAATGAAACAGCTTTCTCTTTATAATTCTGTTGGCACAGTAACCCATTCCCATGGGCAATTAATCTGTGATGCTCTTGGAATACATATGAATATTACCCATGATAATTGAAAGAGATTAAAGTAAAATATTGCATTGCTGAAGTTAAAACATTTTAAAATTATTTGTGCTGTGTATTACTTTATTTCAAATAAATGAACATAAAAATGATCCCAATGGAGAACTTTGGATAGCTCAATAGAAGAGCAGGCTATGTTGCCTTCTTTCTCTCCCATTTGAGCATGACAGAGTTGCCAATAAAGCTGCAACTGATGTGGGAAGAGGTATGTGTTTTAGAGCTCTGCAGCCATTGGCCAACTGAATTGCAGCCAAATGAAAGAAGGTATTTTTTTCTTCAAAAGAGGTAAATGGTCGAAAGGAGAGGAAAAGAAGTATATAGACCCAACAAGACAAAGCACAACATAGAAAAGGGTCAAGAGCATTACATGCCATCCATGAACTGAAAAAGAAGATATTTCAGAGAGAAGTGACTTAAGGCAGAACAGGCTTAAGAAAGAAACATTGATGCAAACCACTAGTAATATAGTGCATAGTACTGTATATAAGCAATAGGAATAATGTATTAGGAATAGTGGATAGTATATTGAAGCATAATAGTATAGAATATAATAGTTCCCTTTCTAAGAATAATTGTCATAATAATAGTATAGAGATAACAAAAAGAATATAGGAAGCACTCACATATAGTACAGAGATAGTGATAGAACAGAATATGAAACACACATCAGTTTTATGGATTTTGTTTACAAAATAAAACATCTCCCCAACCTCCATAAAGAGATATAAAGCTATTATCTATTGAGGATTCAGTACTATTGTGTCTCTCTTGAGTCTGGATCAATCTCATTGGGCAGGGTTAAAAAAAACAACAACCAGTGATGAAATGACCAAATATCTTAATGTAGTTTTGCTACATTAGTTCCAGTTTTTGGAAATGTGTACTGGGAAGAACTCTACAGGAGCATGATGATTTCCTGATTTCCATTGCATTAGAAAGGTAACTTTATCATGTGTTAAATGCTGACTAGTAGAAGTCAATATGAGCAAGGAAGACTTATTTTTTTAGCACTTTGAAGATACTTAATGCCAAATAATTTTATTTCAGACTTATGCTTTTTAGCATAATTAGCATTACTTGTGATTTAGGTTCAAGGATTTCAGGTAGTTTACTTTTTAAATAGTTTACTTTGGAGAAATAAACCTCAATGCTCTTCCCATCTCAGGCAAAAGGCATAGCAACAATGCTATTCTTATCTGTAAGTAAAGCTATTCTATTCAAAAGGACTTAATTCAAAGCAGATTCTGTTAATATTGACTTTGAGTGGGATGACATGACACACACTTCAACATTCTATGACGACTTCTGTGAATTGGCATAAATCAGGCCCTTAAAAAAAAACCCTCCTCTCAATGTTCTTCTCTGCCAAGGAAGAGACACCCAATTCTTTCATAAGAAGAACCAAGTCAGGCTTAATGGATATCTTCACCTATTTATTTTTCCTTTTTCTTGGACTTAATAAATGAGGAAGTACTCGAGAAAGGAGTGATTCATAAATTCTTGACTAAAGAAAGCACCCTGAGGAGAAAAATAATAAGGAAGCTTTGATTTTGGGTTTTGACTATTAAGTAGGTCGTGGTATAGAAATAGCTAATACTTACTATTTTAGATATTTTAAAAAAGGGTCTGAACAGATTGTCCCAAAGGTGCTTTTTTACAAGACTACTGGACTTTCTTTTCTCTCTTTGATGACATTTTGCTTCTCATCCAAGAAGCTTCTTCAGCTCTGGACAGATTATTTTTAAATAAATATTTTGCAAATGATTTGAGAGGTTTAGTGGAAGTTCTAATTCCAATTAAAGACTAGTTGAAAGCAAGCATTCTTAAAACTGCTTATCTGAACAGAGAAGCAGACAAGAGGCATATGCACTGAGTAGCTTGGTTCCTGTCATCTATTGTACTCTTCCCCTGAAGTCAGCATACAAAGCCTGAATGTCTGCAAGACTTACACTTCTCTGTACAGAAGCTTCTGCATGAGCTGATAGGACACAATTTTTTTCTGTGCTGTCCATTTTAAGTACACATTAAGTTCTCCTCTGTGTGAATCTGTTTGTGGTAAGATGTTATGAGCAACTTAAGTGTTATGTCTGCAGCAGTGTCCAAAATTAACAAAGCAGAGTTGCAACACCAGCCCTATCCCAACCCTATATATATATATATATATATATATATATATATATATATATATATATATATATATATTGTTTTCTGAGGTTTTCGCGGGTATTTGTATGTAGGTCTTTGGTTGTTCGGGTTTTCTCCCACGTAAAATTGGAAGTGTCGAAACGTCGCCAAGACACTTCCAATTTTACGTGGGAGAAAACCCGAACAACCAAAGACCTACATATATATATATATATATATATATATATATATATATATATATATATTTGTGTTTGTGTGTGTGTGTGTGTGTGTGTGTATACATCCCACAAGACCTGGCAGTCACAGTCCTAAGAGACCGCTTGAATGAAGAGGGCAAAGAACAACATCAGGACTCCTTACAAACTGAGGACTTGGTAAAATTGATAGAGGCATGTTTAAAAACGTACTTCACCTTCCAAGGGACCATGTATGAACAGGTCAAAGGGACGACAATGGGATCCCCTATTTCAAGCATAATAGCAGAGGCAGTCCTCCAACGGCTGGAGCTCATAGCAATGACCAAACATCGGCCTAAGTTTTGAATCCATTACATGGACGACATGTTCGTCATCATCAAAAGATGCCAAAAAACAAGTTTTATGGACATACTGAATTTGGTATACCCGGATATCAAGTTTACAGCAGAGGAGGAGAATCATGGTTCCTTGGCTTTCCTAGATGTGCTAGTCAGCCATCAGCCAGATGGAACCCTACATACAAGGGTGTACCAAAAACCAACGCATACTAACAGAACCCTCCATTATAAAAGCAACCACCCAGTGCCCATAAAGCAAGTTGTGTCAGAACGCTATTTAAACATATATATTCACATTGCAGCACAACCAAAGCAAGAGCAGAGGAAAGAAACCATCTCTTCCATGTCTGCAAATTAAATGGCTATCCAGTGGAGTTCATCAAACGTCAAAGCGCACCAACTAAACCCCAGGAGAATTCGCAAACCAGCAGGACGTCAACACAGGTGGTACATGTTCCCCTCCCGTATATCAACAATGTGTCTGAAGCAACAGCTAGGTTACTAGCCCCCTACAACATAAAGTGGCCCATAAACCGGATCCGACGTTGCGCTCTAGGATCATGCGCCCCAAGGATCCACTCCCCAATGAAGAAAAATCATCAGTGATATACAGGATTAATTGCAAGGACTGCCCCTGCAATTATGTTGGGGAGACCTCCAAAAGACTAAAGACCAGGGTGCATGAGCACGAGCTGGCTGTTAAAAGGTGCAAACAGCACTCACAGGTATGGACACATATGACTAATCTTGGTCATCAGTTCGACCTCACCAATGTACAAACCCTATCCAGAGACACTACTTAAAGAGGCTTGGCTCTCTGATAAAAATTCGATAAATCGGCACATAGAACTCTGCCTGGCACATCAGGCATTGAGAACTGTCACAAGACCAGAGAGATAGGACAATTGAGAGAGTGAAAGTAACATCACAACCCATGGACAATCAGATAGTGGATATCTGTGAACAACCGGCAGAGGATCTTTCCTTGGGGTTTGTACACATTTAAAAAGAGCATGAGAGCTGTCAAGTAGGGAAGCAGAGTCCAACAGGCAATCTACTGATGCTTTAGTGTCACAGAGACAAGGATCATGAACAATGATCAAGAGGAAGGGTGACCAGATCGAACGACAAACAGGAGGTCCCCTGGATTCCTTAGAGCACCCATGGGATAGAATAACACCCCCCCAATAAAGGCATGAAGGTAAGAACATATTGGTCAAAAGCCCCCTACCAGATACCCGAATATGCTTGATAGAGGACATCAAAAAGACCCGCACATGCACAGAAACAACAGGGCGCAAAAACAGAAGGGTGGAATCAAATGTACGGTGTGTTGACAGCCCCACGATAAAAGAACGGTTGTGATTGAGGGGAGAGAACGAACCAGAGTGTCACACACAATGTGAGGACCATAATGACATGCACACAATGAACATCAAAAAAGGGGGGGGGGAGAACGAATGGTTACTCCAGAAGCCAATGGGGACATGATGGGCAACCACAGAAGCATGAGAAGGACGTTTGAAAGAAAAAGGGGGGAGGAAAGAACAACAAGCCCAGGACCCGACAAGGTGGGAATGAATGACAAGAGCAGAGGGGCAGAATCAAACACACAATGCAGTGATACCCCCATGAGGAGAGAACGAATACGATCCAGGTTGAATGAAAGAAACAAACTAAAACGAGAGTTGCAACATGATGACGGGAGTGACACGAATGAAATAAACATCAAAAAAGGGGAAGAAGAGAGAGTAGGGACCATAGAAAGCAACAAAGACATAGAGTATGATTATGGAAACATGAGAAGGATGACAGAAGGAAAGGGGGAGGGAAAAACAGCAAGCCCGAAGCTCAGTAGGGTGAGAGTGAACAACTGGATACGTACGAAGGAAACAAATGGCCAAAAAAGGGGGGGAATGAACACACTGGTTTTGGGAGCCTGTGGTGGACTAATAGATAATAGCGTACACACAAAAGGGGGAGGGTAGAGGAAGGGAAGTGAACAACGGAGTAGCAGCCTTGAAAAACACCAAGAAAACAGCCAATGCATGCCTCTCAGAAATCAAACAGTTAGGATCATTGGATGGACCGATGACGAGGTCCAGGAGTCATGCACAAATACTGGCCAGTGCTATAAAAGAGACTCCCATCGACCTGTTTTAAGCCCTGATGATGTCGGTAGTGCTGACCGACAAAAGCTTGGCATTTGATTAAACGTTTTTAGTTTAAATTTTATCCTGGTGTTCATTTTTATTTGTTTTTATTTGTTTTTATACACACATACATACTGTACATACACACACCATGTTGTGACATGCATAGAAAGAGTTAAGGCTTGCATCAAAATATCACACACTTTCCTGTGACACTTTGACTACCTTTGCCTCCAACTAACATAAATACTGGATGTCAGAGAGAAGAGCAACTGCTCATACATTTCAGCAGGCACCACTAAGAAAAGCTGTATAGAAACATTGTTAAGGCATAGCCTCAGTGCATGCGATTGCCAAATTACAGCTGGAGAAGACCTGTGCAATTTCTGGTTTTGGCAAGAAAAAAGCAACAAGTTTGCTTATCCCATGTCAGGGATTCCCCTCCTCTTCCTTGCACATCTGAAACACGATGGCACACCTTGCATGGATAATACCACAAAGATGGGAATTGAATAAAAAATTATGACAGTGTTTTTCTCCCGCCATAATATGTAAGACTGTGAATATGACCTGATTTCCTAATATACAGTTACCAGATATGGATTTCCCTAACAAATTGTGAAGAGAAGGATGCTTGAGTAAGATTGAAGCTTGAGATTGCTGGAAATATGACCAGGGAGTATATTTTGCTTTGAATATGTTTAAATCTTCAAAGTTGAACAAAATATATTTCAATTTTTTGTAACAGAACCTCTTAAATAGTTTGTGGGAATACTCTAAATGTAATATACCTTAATTTCAAGACCCATGACAAATACATAGCTAGAGGAACTGGAACACAATCAAAGAAGAGCAGTGAGGATGACTGAGGATCAAAACTAAGTCCTACACTGAAATATGAAGAGAGGCAGATTGAGAAGAAGTATGATAGCTCTTTTCAAACTTATTAATGATTGTGAACAATTGATGCATATTTATACTTCAGGAAACAAAATAATGGATTTAACTTTCCAGAAAGCAGATTCTGTTAAATATTAGGAAAATCTTCTAAAAGTAAGATCAATTTAACATCTGATCCAATTATCCAAAGATGTGATATATTACCCTTTATTGTATGGTTAAAGCAGAGCATCTGTCCAGGCATCTGTAATCTGAATTTAGTGTCCTAAATGTCCTTTCCAATTCCATGATCCTATGAATTTAAGAAACATTAAGCATAGAGACAATTCAGAGATGAAACATATACAATGTGCTGGACCATACCCTGCATTCTGTAGTATCTCCACAGTTCTGAGATGCAATCTGGTGGTCTAAGTCCTAGAAACCCAAATACTATGCTGCCACCCCCCCCCCCCAAAAAGCAAAGGAAGTCAAAAGAAAAGTGAAGCAAAAGAAAACATAAAAATAGAAAATGCTGGACAGGTTTTGAAGTTTCTGGATTTTAGTTTAAGAAAGCAGTTTCACCAACCAATCCAAGAAAAAAAAAAATTATGAGATGGCATGGCATATACAGCAATAATAAGTTGTAGTTTTGTGATAAGTATTTTTAGAAATTAGTTTTCCTTCTACTGGAAAAGATTTTGGGTTGCTTTGCTGGAGAGGCTTTGGTAGTTCAAGCAGGCTGTTGTTGCTGTGCAGTTAAAACTCCGCAAGAGATATGAGCTAATAGGATTCCCTGGAGGTAAAAGGCTGAGATCATCTTGTCCTGCTCCAATGGTGAATATATACAGAAGATACTTGCTAAAAGAATCTTGGATGTTGAAAATTGCAATCATTTTGTAACAAGGAACTTAGAAAAGCCTGTTTGAGCATGGTTAATACCATAAAGTTGTCACAGCCTTTTTATTAATTTTTCCCCCTTTTTATGCACAGGAAGCTTATTTAAAATAAGCAGCATGCCTTTTGGGGATTTGGGCTGGTTTCAATATCAGTACCTGCCACTTGTCATTCGGTTCATTTGTTCCCAAAATGATTTCCAAATCTGTTTAACAAATGCATATTCAGTGGAGTCTATGAATTTGTTCCTTAAAAAAAATAACTGACTCTTTATTTTGGTAGAATTCACTAGTGTCATGATTTTACTTCAATTTTCAAAAACATTGCTCCCACCCAAATATGGAAAAGGGTGGAGAGATTTCAAAGAAAATCAAGAATGCAAAATAGCTTTGTATATAACAAGAGAAATAAGCTGAAGATCTACAGTACTTTATTTTCAAGAAAAATGATGGCATTTTGCTAATATTTATGGACAACAGAATGACAACAACAACAAAACAAAATCAGTTCCTTCTGCTTGCTTGATCTTGAACCTCAAAGATTGATTCAGATTAAGGGAATAATAAGGTAAAGGTTGTGTCTGACTCTGGGGACAGTGCTCATCTCTGTTTCTTAGCCAAGGGAACCAGCATTGTCCAAAGACATGTCCATGGTCCTGTGGCCACCATGACTATAGGCCAAAGTGCGCAGATGCTGTACCTAAGTAGTACTTATTTATCTACTTGCATGTGCTTGCTTTTGAACTTCTAGGTGGGCAGGAGTTGAGGCAAGTAGTGGGGTTTCACACTGTTGTGTGGAATTCAAACTCTAACCACTGAACTATTGCACCCTCAAGGTAATAGTAAAAATGGCTTAAATAAGAAATAAATGTTCCTTTGCCTGAAAAGACAAACACGTATCTGCTACCTCCTATGGCTTTTTAAAATTTGGGTTGGTTAGCAGTCAAAGAATAGTAAAACAAAACAAAAAAATGTAGGCAATCAAGTGATTAAATTAAAATTCTTGAGTATTTTTTTTTCTTTTGTTCTGTTTCATAATCAGAAAGGTTTGGTCTGTAGTGAGTCAGTCATCTGTTAATCCTTCCTGCAATGTTTGAGTAAAATGATTTGCAAGATGAGAATGCAAAGTGGATAAATATTTGAGCCAAAATACATGAAGCTCATCTTTTCCTTCTGCATTCCAATCTTTTACCTTCTGCTGTTTGTTCTACAATCTCTGCTGCTACTACAATATTTTCCATGTTTTTAGCTTTTGCTTGTTTTTCTATATTAGATATCCATGTGGCCATTTTTGTGTTTTGTTTTTTGTTTTTGTTTTTTAAATGGTTACTTCAAATGTTTTTCCAAAATTTCAAAACATCTTCCTTATTTTTAGGGGATTCAAATGGTTTTGTATTTTTAATTAAAGTCTGAAATTGCCTATTTTGTGAGAACTGCTTGATCCCATTTTCAATTTTTGTTGCCACCACTCTTTTCTTCTATGATTTATGCAATTATTTTGCTGTTCATATTGCATCAGTTCTTCAAACTTGTTTTCATTTTTTTCCAGTTTCCATGCTTTATGTTTTCTTGCTTTATATTTTGTAACTTTTCAAAACTTATTTATTTTCTACTTTGATAACTGATTCATCTTTTGGCAAATTCTCTTCAGTTTAAGACTCAATTTTACTATTATTACATTTGTGAAACTATATGTAAACTATTAGCTTTTTAATCATTTTTATTCTAATTGCACATTTTTATTTAAACATTTGTTTCAAGTAGATTTCTGAGAGTAATCTTTGTCTTACAGTTTCTTTCATGCATTCCAAAACTTTTTCTCTCACTTGTAATTGATATACAGATTACTTTTTTCTGCTTCATCAGTTTGAATTTGTCTCTTCAAAATTTTCATTGGTTACATTCAAATGGATGTTTATGTTGACTTACCCTTCTTTGTAGTCCTTTTTTTCTTTTTCAGTTTAAAATTACTAATGTTTTCTGCTTTTAATATAATGTCCTAGCTCACCCTTATAAGATGAAAAAAACCCTTGTTTTGATAACTATTTTAATCTTATTTAATTAGGAATCATGCATCCACCCTACCACAAAGATATTATTAAGAAATTAGAGCTTTAATCGGGATAACTGATTTACCTGTAATTAGTTGCTTTTAAACCCTTTGTGCTTTCTCATTTCTCAAGAAAAAACACAGCTATAATCAAGTTTTGGAACATGAATTCACTCTTAACTGTCAGATATAAAATAAAAGCAGAAGTTAACCAAATAACAGTCAGATGAAGAACCAGTGTTTTTATTATTATTCTAAGATATTCAAATGTCTACTTGGTACTTTGCCTTCTTTTTGTGAGCTTTACATTCTAGGAAAGAAATATTGACTTTCATTTTCCCTCCTGCACTCAGCCTTTTAGAGGTTTACATTCATCAGTGCATCTCCATATACAGCTAAATCTCATTCATCTCTGAAATGTCAGTAAACTTTTAATATAAAAGTTAGTGCATTCTATGACAACTCAGCCATTTTTTAAATGGACAGGGAAAGGCTTTTCTGCATTTTCAAAATTAAGCAGTAGTCAAGATCATTCTAACATATGCTAATGTTTTATTAGAAAGTGTTATGTGAGAGTATTTCTGTGAGAGGAGCGGGGATGGAAATCCACTTGAAGTTATACCATTATTACAACGTGAGAACATGCTCAAGCTGAATTTCCCATGATTCAATTTTATGCTAAAAAGGTGCTGATCATAGAATCACAGAGCCAGAAGGGACCTTGGAGGTCTTCTAGTTTAACCCAGGCAGGAGTCCTTATGCAATCCTGGACCAATAGTTATTCATTCTTTTCTTGAAAACCTCCAGTGATGGAGCTCCTACAACTCCAGAAGGCAAGGTGTTCCATTCTTTCCTACTGTCAGGAAGTCATCAAGTCATACAAGGCTTTTATTGGTCAGTTTGAATGTCCTTACTCAGAAGCTATACCCATTCTCCCTAGAAAATCCATTGCTGGGTGAACCTACCTTGAGAATTAAAGGCAGCTCTAGACAGAAAGGTAATGCTGGCAATATATCTAATTTATACATATATAATCAAAAATAACATGATAGCTGAATCTATATCACAGAGTTTGGTCTATATTCTCCTTCCCACCCCCACCAGTTTTTACACCTACGGTAGTTCCAAAATCAATTGATCAGAGTAGAAAGGACTGATTCTTCTAAATTTCACAATGAAACATCCATCTAGAAAATCCCATAGTATTGCTGTGGAGAAATAAAATCTGTTCACTCTAATAATATATCATTACAAAAGTGGTTAATAGATAAATTCCTAATACAATAATTCTGCTACTCTTGTTGCTACTCTTATTTATAGTCTGAATACTATAGTTATCAGAAATCTTGGTTATTCATGAGGGGGCACTTTTGCTCTCCCTCCAGTACAGTTGATGTAGTTGCATATAATGCCTCTTCTTCCTTATGACCATCTAATTATTATAGTCATAGTCTGGTCTTCAAAGTAGATTGTCTGAAAGACTATATTCAGAAAAGCCTTAATAGTCATCACAGGCCTGGAGTTATCTGAGTGGATGATAACAAACCTTGTTCAGTACAAGGCCTTTTGACTAGATGATTTATATATTCCCAAGTGTGATTATCATCCCTCACCTTTGTTACTATCAGCAGCCAAATTATTAAGGATAAAATTATATATCCATAATCCCCATATATTCTACTATTTACTATGGAGAATTTATTAAAACAAACTGATATAAATTTTACCTATACTATCTCCATCCTTGGAATCTAAATCAAACCTAAACAGTGGCTTGGTATGAATAAAAACAATTCTAAGCACAAACCAATCATAGAAAGGGGGGAAAAATTACTCTCCTTAGCAATATTATCTCAGGCTACAGAAGGATGAAAAGCAGGCTAAAGCCCTTCAAAACATCCTAAGCAAACCAAAAGACCCAGTAACCCAAGAAGAAAAAACAGGAGTCGTCCAGTGGTGGGATTCAGCCAGTTCACACCTGTTCATTAGAACCCGTAGCTAATTTTTTGTTGCTCAAGCTCAGAATGGACTTCTGGAATCTGCATCCACACAGAGAACCAGTTGTTCACATATTTGAATCCCACCACTGGAATCATCTATAACATACAATGTAAGAACTGCAACAACCACTATGTAGGACAAACAGGCAGAAGACTGGCAGAATGCATCCATGAACACCAACTGGCAGTTAAAAGGCATGACAAAAATTCTTTAATTTTACAACATATAGACAGATTTAACCATAGTTTCAATTGGGAAAATGTGACAATCCTAGATCAGGCCAAATTCAAAAATGTCAGGGAATTTCTAAAAGCCTGACACTGAGAAATCAGCCATCAATAGACACATAGACATTAACAATATCTATAGATTATGAAAATGAGACAATTAACCAGCCCAGAAGAGAAAAAGACTCCAGCACCAGTAATCGGCACTCAGATCAACATAGATTAACTCCATTAGTAAACAGCCCAACCAAAGAATCCCCAAGACCATCCCCACACACAGAGAGAGGCAAGATACCAGAATATAAACCGAAATCAAACAGCACTCCTTACTAGCACTGATGATGTTACCTAGTTAGGGTGATGAAACATCTGCAAGAAAACAAGCAAGCTCAGAGAGCAACAAGGACCCTGCATTCCAACTCTGAGCTACAAATATTCTCCTTCATTAATATTATCTCAGAGTACAGAAAGATGGAAAGCAGCTATAAATATTGTATAAAAGGAAAAAGAGCCAGTGCTTAAAAGCCCTCTGCTATCTCTTGTACAGTGCTTTCACACAGCTATCCATTAGTGCAATGTTGCACTCTAGTTTATATTACTTGGTCAGCACAAGATCATTGGGAGAGATATACATGAGTAAAGAGATACACATGAACTATCTCAGTGGGAATTTCTACACTTGTATCAACCATTGCATCTTATGCTTGGAAACATTTTTTTCCTATTACATACCCCATGATGTTGCTTTCATTTAATCAACAGTCCATGAGTAAGACAAACGTAAGTCATCCTTAGCAGTATCAGTTTTAAAATAGCATTTTCCACATTATGCTATCATCACCCAAGGCAATTTGAAGGTGCTGAAAAAGCTTTTAAAGTTTGTCACCCATTACCAAGGAGGGAAGAAAGCTGACTGCCTGGGGAATTGAAAAACTGGCAGCAGAGGCAAGAAATGAATGGGTGGCTGGGGATAGCAAATATCATGCTGGTATTGTTTGCTGCCAACTGAAGAATGGGTGGATTGCACCTCAGCTCTGCAGCCGGGAAAGGTTTTTGAATCTTTGAAATTCAAAGGTTGCATCCCATTTTGCCACCTTAAGATAGCTTCATAAAGACAAAGCCTGAAATGAATTTCAGAAATATTTCAAGATATGAAATATCTTTTATGAAATATTTTTAACGACTTGGAGCTTCCATTTTATAGTCAAGGTGAACCAACAATCAATCAGAATAGAGCTTGAAGGGACCTTGGAGGTCTTCTAGCCCAAGCAGGAGACCCTATACCGTTTTAGACAAGTGACTGTCCAGTCTCTTCTTAAAAACCTCCAATGAGGAAGCACCCAAACTTTTAATGGCAAGCTCTTCCACTGGTTAACTGTCCTGACTGTTAGGAAGTTTCTCCTTAATTCCAGGTTGCTTCTAATTTCAACAGCAACTTTCACAGAATCTTGATGTCACTACAGAACAGATATTAATACTGATCTTTGAATAATGTAATGATGCAGATGTATCATTTCCAGACTTTTAACACTGGTTACTTTCAGTGTGTGATTCCTGCCCAAACTACGAAGGAAAACTTCACTTTTTCCTGAAAAATATGTGTAATAGGTAGGGTTTCTTTAAAATTACATTCAAAATTTACTTGAAGTCAGTCATTACCTCTTAACCTAATCTCATTGAACAAAGTGTCATCCTGATTAACTAATAATTAAACTATGTATAAATGTATGTATTCAATATTATTTTTTTTATAGTAAGTGGATGGCAGTCTCTGCCAGACTATAACCAAGGTCATGTTCCACCTGTTTGAATCTTCCACAGAAGTGAACAGAATATGGTATTATCATAAACTAAGCTAGAGGGAAGGGAAATTTGTATCAGGCAGAAAGTTTTTAAACTAAGACAAATTGTTTCTAAATAAAAATATAAGTTTAAATAAAAAAAACAAAAGGCACAGAGTTCTAACCTTGGAAAAGCAATGTTTGCATTCTTTATCTTCAGATTCTTCAGAATCTTACATAGATAGTGTTATGTCCCGAGCCTTGCAAACGGCTCGGGCGTTTGCAGGCAGTCCCGGGCAGGTGCAAAGCTGCCCGGGACCAGACAGGCTGTCGCCAGCGCCGTGCGCATGCACGGGTGCTGGCGCGGGAAAAGTATCGCATTTACCCGGGAAATGTCTATATAAGAAGTTGGGAGGTTTTGGGAGCTGCTAAAGCCATCTACTTGTAACGCAGAATAAAGAAAACTGAGAACTTCAACTGCTTCTCGTGTCTGCTTCCCACCAAGGACTCAACACTGGCGACGAAGGTGGGATTGCCTTACACCGCCTGGAAAGGAAGAAGTGTAAGCTTACCCAAGTGAGTCCTGAGCGGCGGAACGGCGTCGACTCGGCAGCTACCCGCCAATCCAGTGCGCATTCGGGGGTAGGCTGGCTGAGACCCGTCTCCTGAAGATGGCAAAAATCGGAAGGCTTTCGGAATTCGACGTCTCACATCCAGAGCGGTGGGAGTCATACGTAGCCAGGGTGGAGAACTACTTCAAGGCAAACCAAGTGAAGGAAGAGAGCTTGAAGGCTGCCACCCTGCTTTGTGTTTGCGGCCAAGACACCTTCGACATCGCAGAAAACCTTGCAGCACCTGTTCCAGTAGAGTCTGTAAGCTACGCAGATCTGAAGAAGCTACTGAAGGAGCACTTCCACCCCAAGATGTCCGTCATCGCATGGCGCCACACCTTCGAGCAGAGGGATCAACGGCCCGGTGAGTCGGCCAAAGAATTCATCGCCGCATTACGGAAGGCCGCCAAGCACTGCGAGTTCAAAGACCTCGAAGAACGACTGAGGGACCGATTCGTGTGCGGGTTAAGGCATCGAGATCTACAACAGAGACTTTTCGCTAAAGAAGAATTGTCCTACCAAGATGCCTTAAGGGAAGTCACCGCAGAAGAAGCAGCAGGCGGCGCTGTCAAGAACATGCGGCCGATCAGAAAAAGTCCAGAGGTTGCATCCGTGCACCAGGAAGACGTCCAAAGAAACTCCGAGGAGGATCCGGACGAGGAAGTCGACCGTCTCCACCCCACGAAGGAAGGGAATCAGAAAGGAAGCTCTTCAGCTCCGCTCAAGTGCATCGGCTGTGGAGGTCGCCACAGGAGAACCGACTGCAAGTTCCGCTCCGCTACCTGCCGGGCATGCGGCAAACAAGGACACATTGCAGCTGTGTGTCTGGGCCGACGAAAGGTACAACCTCAGGAAGAACTGCGCCTGAAAGGTACCAGATTCCCCAGCCAGAATAGGGTAGGGTTTTGCGCTTTGCGAAGAAGCATCCTTAGGACAGGCACACACAAGCCCATTAAGAAAAAGCTGTCACTCAAGGTGAAGCTACAAGGGGTTCCATTATCTATGGAACTAGACACAGGGTCTGCCTTTTCAATTATCTCCTTGCATACATTTAGGAAGATTTGTTCCGGTAGTGGAACTCAGGCCAAGTTAAGGCCTTCTGACATTGTGTTAACAGATTTTCAAAATTCAAGAGTGTGTGTTAAGGGGGAGGCCACCCTTAACGTGCAATACAAGAGTTTTGAAGGTCCACTAGACTTATTAGTAGTAGGGGGTGAACGAACGAGTCTCATAGGACTCGATTGGTTTGAGGCCCTGGGGATACACGTCACAGGACTCAACAGTTTACAAACACTCGACCTACAGGAAGTCTGCAAAGAATTTGCAGATGTTTTCAGCCCCCAGCTGGGCACATTCAAAGGACCCCCTGTGTCCTTAAAGCTAGACCCCACTGTCACTCCCATTAGAATTAAAGCAAGAAGGGTCCCTTTTGCTTTAAAGAGTAAAATTGACACTGAGTTAGACAAACTGATCCAACAGGGAATCCTAGAACCTGTTGATTCCAGTCCTTGGGAGACCCCCATTGTCACGCCTCTAAAGGCAAATGGGGACATTCGCATTTGTGCTGACTACAAATGCAGTCTGAATAAGGCATTGCAGCAACATGCCTATCCTGTTCCTGTGGTCAGTCATATTCTGGCCTCCTCAAGGGGGGGCGCGTTTTTGCAAAGCTTGACCTAGCTCAAGCGTATCAACAGCTGCCTGTTGATGATGATGCTGCTATAGCTCAGACTATTGTGACCCACAGGGGAGCCTTTAAGGTAAAAAGGCTGCAGTTTGGAGTGAATGTCGCTCCTGGGATTTTCCAAAGCGTAATGGAAAACACACTGCGGGGCATACCGGGGGTTTGCCCCTACTTTGATGATGTCTTAATTGCAGGAGACTCCACACACATTCTAGCTGAAAGGCTAAGAGCTGTTCTGTTAAGATTCAGGAAATCAGGCCTCAAGCTCAAAAAAGACAAATGCATGATTGGGGTGCCTTCTACTGAATTTCTGGGGTTCAAAATTGATGCTGCTGGGATTCACCCTGCTGAATCCAAACTGACTGCTATTTTAGAAGCACCTAGGCCAAAGTCCAAGGCCGAACTTCAGGCCTTCCTGGGCCTCCTGAATTTCTACAATTCTTTTCTTCCACAAAAAGCTAGTGTAGCTGAGCCTCTTCACAGGCTACTAGACAAGCAAGCAGTGTGGCAGTGGTCACAAACGCATGAGGGTTGTTTTAACAAAGTCAAGGCTTTGCTCACTTCTAACAGTGTACTTGCACATTTCAACGAGTCTCTTCCTGTGTGCATCGCTTGTGATGCGTCCCCTTACGGGGTTGGAGCTGTCCTGAGCCACCTCAGGTCTGATGGAACTCAGGTTCCTGTTGCATATTACTCCAGAACATTGTCTTCTGCTGAGCGCAACTACGCTCAGATAGACAGGGAGGCTCTGGCTGTTGTTGCTGGAATTAAAAAATTCCATGACTTTCTATATGGCAGGCACTTCACGGTCTTCACTGACCATAAGCCTCTGCTGGGACTGTTTACCACACGTAAGCAGACTCCCCAAATCATTTCCCCTAGAATGCTTAGGTGGTCTATTTTTTTGTCTGCATATGATTTTTCCTTACTCCACAAGCCTGGAAAAGAAATGGGCCATGCTGATGGCCTCAGTAGATTGCCTCTACCAGTAGTAGAAGCTGACTCTGCGCCAGCTGTCAACATTCTATCAATCCAAGCCTTGCCCGAGCTCCCTCTTAGTGCCAGGGATGTTGCCGCTGAAACAGGTACAGATCACACACTTTCACGTGTCCGTTCCTGGGTTTTGTCTGGTTGGCCTGAGCACTACCCTAGTCCTGAGTTTCAGAGTTTCTGGTCCAAAAGGAACGAGCTGTCCCTTTCTCAGGGTTGTCTGCTTTGGGGAAACAGAGTTGTCATTCCCACCTCAATGAGGACTAGGGTCTTAGAATCCCTCCACGAGGGTCATCCTGGCATTGTTCGTATGAAGGCTCTTGCGCGCAGCCACTTGTGGTGGCCTGGTTTAGATAAAGATATTGAGGCTAAGGTGCATGCATGCCACCTGTGCCAACGATCTCGCCCAGAGATGCCCCAAGCTCCCGTGCATAGATGGGAGGAAACACAGTCCCCATGGTCTAGGGTGCACATTGACTACGCTGGACCCTTTCAGGGCCAGTTCTTCTTGGTCCTTGTTGACAGCCATTCGAAAATGGCTTGAGGTTGTACCTGTCTCATCCACCACCACTGCAAAGACTATTCAGGTACTGAGGGGGATTTTTGCTGCACACGGGCTGCCAGATGTCATTGTGTCCGACAACGGCCCTCAATTCACTTCCTCCGAATTCCAAGCTTTCTTACAGGCAAACATGATTCGTCATGCCACGTCTGCACCCTTCCACCCGTCCACCAACGGTATGGCTGAACGTATGGTGCGCATCACAAAGGACGCATTGAAAAGACTCACCTACGGGGACTGGCATCACAGGTTGGCTGACTTTCTCCTTTCTTATCGCACCACACCGTCCACTTCTACAGGGAGAAGCCCAGCTGAACTTCGTTGGGGACGTCAACTTACTACTAAACTTGACCGGTTGCATCCGGACAGACTGCCTTCACCTACCTCACATCCTAGGGCACCTAGACAACTACTTGTGGGTGCCCCGGTTTGGGCTCGCAATTACGGGCCTGGTCATACATGGGTCCCCGCTTCTATTTCCAGGGTCACAGGTCCTCTCTCCTACGAGGTAGCCCTGGACAACGGTCGTGTCCTGCGTCGGCACATCGACCAACTCCGCCCTCGGCGGGACTTTTCAGATGAGACTCCTGGGTCTTTTCCAGGGGGGGAGGGGGACCCTTTGGAGCAAAGGGAAGGGCACGAGCTGCTGCCCATCTCCACTGATGGAGCCACAAACGGCCCATCCCAGGGTTCCGCGAGAGCTCCGAACAAGAATTCTATGAGCCTACCTAATTACCAGGCATCCACGCCTACTCCAGCCAGGGAGTCACCCCGGGGGCATACTCACTTTCCACACACATCACACAGCACTCCAGTCACGGAGGATACCCGGGGGCATCCCAACAAATCATTCCCCACAAGAGAGCTGGCACACAATTCCCAAGGTTGGCCTGACCTTACCCCAAATCCTACAGGGGGTCAAACATACAGGGAGGTGGTCGAGGAACCAAGTCCCGACTACAACACCTCTAGCCCAAATCAGGGAGTAACTGAGTTTTGGGAAAGTACAGAAACCCACACAAGCCCGGACACAGAACGGGGTTCAGGGAATGGACAGCCCCCTGACAGGTCTTGGATGGACCTAGGAGGTTCAACAGAGACGCCCAGCAGTGGCTATCACTTCAAGGGGCCCGAGGGTCTACAGCTAGGCAGGTCAACCAGGTCGCAAAGTGACAAAAGCCTGGCCTGATGAGCCCGGTGGGCGAGCAAGCAGGCCAGGCAGCGGGGCACAGTCCTTGGAAGGCACCAAGGCAAAATAAGGAGAACAGGCTCACATCTCCCTCCAGTCAGGGAACTCATGCTAGTAACCCAGAGCTGAGAAGGTCACAGAGAGCAAAGAAGTCTCCTAAATACTTAGAGGATTACATAACATTGCTGGCTAAACAAAAGCCAGGTAACGATAGGAGCACTGAGAAGCAGAACACTGCATAAAATAAATGATTATATGTTGGTAGTAGTTTTAGCCCGGGGGAAAGGGGTGTTATGTCCCGAGCCTTGCAAACGGCTCGGGCGTTTGCAGGCAGTCCCGGGCAGGTGCAAAGCTGCCCGGGACCAGACAGGCTGTCGCCAGCGCCGTGCGCATGCGCGGGTGCTGGCGCGGGAAAAGTATCGCATTTACCCGTGAAATGTCTATATAAGAAGTTGGGAGGTTTTGGGAGCTGCTAAAGCCATCTACTTGTAAGCTGAACGCAGAATAAAGAAAACTGAGAACTTCAACTGCTTCTCGTGTCTGCTTCCCGCCACGGACTCAACAGATAGATAGATAGATAGATAGATAGATAGATAGATAGATAGATAGATAGATAGATAGATAGATAGATAGATTGGTGTGTGATCTAGGTAGATTGATAGATTGATATACATCTGTAAGAGTATAGTGTGGGAATGAAATTGGGCTCCACCTCTTTTTATCATCTTACTCTGTGAAGTAAAACAATAGTATGCACAGCTACTTTGTAATTTTTTACTCTACTCATTCTAGAAAAACAGGAACAGATTCTCTGTTTTAAAGTATTCTATTGTTCAGTACAAAGTAGCAGGTGGCATCCTTTCAGTTGTAAAATATAACATTATTTGTTATATGAATAACATATTCATGTAGCATAATGTTAATATGTAAAACTATGATATTAAGCTTGGCCATATACTGGCTTCTATTCTTGCAATATTAAAAATCTAAAAGAAATGGAGAATTATGATATGAAAAAAAAATCTGATCAAGATGGGAAAATTCTTCCTGGCTATATGTCCAGTGAAAGGGATGGGAGGTGGGATAGGTGCTAGGGTGCTGTTACCCTGGTACCATAAATATTTTGTCACTGTCTTCAATTATTAAGGCAATATACTCTTTCTCTTTGTGGTTAATTATTTACATTTTGTTAGCAAATCTTCTGTGAAACTGTAAACCAGAGTAAATTAGCTGAGTTACAGAAGCGGCATTTGTTTTTAATTATTAAAATTATGCCACGGGAAATGTAGTTTGCTTTCCTGTTTAATAGCTCCCCTATTGTCTTAGCACAGGAGGAAAGTCTTCTTCCTGATTAGAGGAAGTGGCAAACTTGTGTTGTAATCTTCACCATGAGTATTAAGCAAAACAAAGAATAGCCTTATGCTCCTGCAAAGCAAGCTTAAGCAATGTTTGTTCTATGAGGAGTACTAAACACATCTTGTCTCAGAGGATACATTTGGCTATATTTATAGTGATTCACATCTGAGCATTCAACTTCACCTATGTAGTGACTCACTTAAGAACAGATAGCTCACTGTAGGCTTTCTGCCCTCACTGCTTGGCTACTGTGTTTACTTCAGTTTTTTAAACTGAATTTGGTGCTTATTTCAACTTTTGTTCAATATATTGCTGAGCAATTTACAGAGTTTAACACAAAACTAAAATTTTGAAAAGTCAAATATATCTCTCCAGTACCGATACTGAATTATGGATTATTCAGTCCTATTTCATCCACTGCATACTAATAAACCTCTGACATGTTGCCCTATGTGGCCATTGGTTTAACTTAATTGGGCCCTTGAACCACTTTTAAGTCTTGTGAAAAAGAGGAGCTCAAATTTCAGGTAGAAATGCTTCTTCCCTCAACAGTTACTGGTATCTGTTCCCTGATAAGAGAGCAGACTGATGGCAGATGTTGCTGTTGCATAGTCTGAAAAAGATGGTGTCCCTCCCTTCCTTCCTTCCTTCCTTCCTTCCTCCCTCCCTCCCTCCCTTTCTATTATGGTTACTTTTAGGACCTTGAACAACCTGGATTATGTTTTTTTTTTTTAATCTGAAGGCCTGGGTGAAGAGAAACCCCTGAATTACTGTGACCCCAAATTCAATTATAGCATACTCCTGGATGCAGGGTCACACCAGAATTTTTTGGCAGTTGCCCTTGACAAGTGGCATCTGACAACTTACTCTGTGGGTACTTGCCATAGTTAACTATAATTCATTTAGTTCCCCAACAGATAACTGACATATTGGGAATGCTGTCTTCACTAATTGTAGGAATATGGCAGAAGCCCAATATATATTATGGGAATAACTGATATTTTACTTAGAAGCAAGAGAAGCAAAGGAAGTCAGAGGACTGCTGATGACTATCCTTATAGGCATTTTGTATATGTTTTCCTGTGCTTGGTTTCTGAGGTTTCTGAGGTTTCCTGTGCTTGAATATACTCTTCATGCAATAATTATTTGAGGTTGTACACCATTGAAAATATGATTTGGAAGAACATTTCATATCTGACCCAAATGCAGCATCACTTTATTGTTCATTAGCCCAGCCCAATAGTTTCTTGGGCTATTCTGTGAGCCAGGGCAGGGAAGGAAAAAGGTTCTGGCTCCTTTAATAATCACATTAATTTCAACTCCTTAAAGCAGATGCATTTTTTTAAAGTCTACATGTAAGTGTGAAAAAGTTGTGCCCTGTTTTTGAATAATGGAAATGTGTTTGCATGAGGCCTGAAGCTCTTCTTCCAAATGATGTTCAAAGCATGTGCAGCCCTAATTATTATTGTTTTGCGAGAATCTAATTTCTGTCTGCTTGCTTGATTAGTGAGTATCGTAACCATCAACTATTAAAAAGACATATCTGTTTGGCATCCATGCCAAAGGCATAAACAAATCCCTTTGCTTTATAGCGTGCCTTTTGACTCAGGTGGGTAATATTGCTACAATCATTATATAAAAAGTACAACCAAAAATATCTTGGCAGTTTTAAGTACATCCTTTTTAAGTGAGCAAGGTTCTCTAGATTTTAGAAAACAACTTCGTTTTCCCAAGGCCCCAATTTCCTCATCTGTCCCAGTGAAGGACAGATTATAATATACCAGTTTGGGGACCTGGTATATTATGAAAGAAGGCATATAACAGAATAACAGAGTTGGAAGGGACCTTGGAGGTCTTCTACTCCAATCTTTGCTCAAGTGGGAAACCTAAACCATTTCAGAAAAAATGGTTGTCCAATCTCTTCTTAATATCCTCCAGTGTTGGAGCATTAACAATCTCTGGAGGCAAGTTGTTCCACTGATTAATTGTTCTATCCGTTAGGAAATGTCTCCTTAGTTCTTGGTTGGTTCTCTCCTTGATTAGTTTCCATCCATTGCTTCTTGTCCTGCCTTCAGGTTTTTTGGAGAATAAATTGACCCTTCTTTGTGGCAATCTGTTAGCTAATGGAATACTTTTATCATATCACCGTTAATCCTTTTTTTCCCCATTAATCCTTTTTTTCCCATTCCCATTTTCCTGCAACCATTCTTCATATGTTTGTCTTATTTTATTATTTGTGTTTATCTTATGTTATTTTTTTTCCTCCAGTAAGCATACATAGACAAGCTTCAATATATTGAAACTGCACTCCATCTGTAGAGAGATACAGTCATATGATTCTATACAGATGCTACTATTCTACAGAAACATTTACAGCCAAGGATCCAATAAAAGAATGGTAAAAATTGCCCCCAAACTGTAATTTCTTTGCTTATGTGACAAGCAAAGTGCATGCCATAAACTATACTCTTGTTAAGAGACAATATTTTAAATGTGATCTTTAATAATTCATGAACAATTATTTTTAATATTCACCATTTTTCAAAATAATTTCAAAGATGAGCAGCTCTATAAACAGGTGAGTTGAAGAAGTTAGCATTGCCTTTGATCAGCTGCAGTGTAAGTTTACTTTTAATCAAAGGAAACCATTTCTGAGATCATTAAGCAAATGTAATAGCACTGTCAAAGCTACAGAAATAATATTTATGTTTATTACAAACAATAAACATTTATATGGAATAAACTATTCAACTTTGCTCTGAGTTTAATATCTTTACCACCTGTCTGAAATATGCAGAAACTCTTCATGTACTGTATGTATGAATGATACAGGTAACATTATTGAAAAACAAATCTGACAATGTTAAACATGTATGCATGGAGAGGCACCCATATCTATGAACATAAAATTGGTCCAACTAGAAACTGACTCTTGTTATTGCTATTTTGGGATATGTCAATTATTTTTAATGTGTTTCTTAAAGGGCGGAGTTCCAAAACTAGGAACTAACTTAAGTTTGGGGAAATTGGGTGGCTGTACAATTCAGATAAGTACAGAATTTTGTTACTTGGTACTATTAGCTTAGCTGGCTTTCCATCCCAATTGAAACTATATAAAACACACAGCATGGTTATGTTTGTATTGTATGCTTAACCTTGGAGTTATTTAGTTAGCACAATTTTCTGAGTATTCACAACACACTGAACCATGGATTTGTGATGCAGTCTTAAGAATCTGCTTAATTAATTTAGCCACTAAAAACCATGATTGTGGTTTTGGTGTTGTTTTCCATTGGTTCCAAAATATATTACTTTTCTAAATGATATTGTTCATCGTCTTCCATCCTCTTCAACGTCTTTTCATTACCTTCACAATATACTAGCATGTTTCTTGCATTCTGATAAAGTGATGAAATGGGCCTGTGGATATATATGTTGTCATACTGTTATTTAATACAATATGAATTTCTACAGAGATAGTAGTGGTGTGTTTTGTGTCAACTAGTTGTCATTTCCAGTTTCTTTTCCTTCCTACTGCTTCTGACTTTCTAATCTACTGAAGTATTTAGCACAAATCATCCTCTTTTTTACCTGCAACAAAAGCATGATATTTCTTAGGACCGTGGGAGTGTTGTTTGAAAAAGCAAGAATCTGTTATGACCGAATTATTGTCTCAATTGGCAGACAAAATGGATCTCTTTGACCCACTAGTCCAGATTGCCACTTATTGTGACTAGAAGAGTGCAGCCCCATCCAAGATCAATGTACCAGACCTATTAGGCCCAAAGAGTCACAGCCATTCAATCTTGTTGAGTCTGACAAGATTAGATATATAAAGGCTTGTTTGAAGGCTGTTACGAGTCCACAGATGAAACTCCCCATAGCTTCATTACTGGCTTTTCACATAATTAGTAGTTAGATTTCAAAAACTGACATAGCTTTGTCAGTATTTCAAATAAGGGTACTGAAAAAAGTTATCCTGATCCCTTCCCCCAAGTTTGATGAAAGAGAATCTGCTTTCAAAACATCTTCAAAGACATTGCCCTTAGTTACAAGGTAGCTAAGGGCACTCATGAATATTGTACCTTTTATTGCAGAGTTCTCACTCGAAGACTCTGTAATTTCTCTGCTTTCTCTGCTTAGTTAAATCCCAGGAGGTATTTAATAATTAGGGAACTCAACCGATGAGTGATTTTTCATTCTGGAGAGTATAGGCAACTTCAGAGTAATAGAAAGACATATAAAAGGAAAGAACAGCACTTTTGCCACTACCAACAATCAAGCAAGCTTCTTGGCTTTTCGGCTACGATCAAGTGTAGTATCAGTAAACTTTAAAAACAAACTAGGAGAAGTTCATAACAAATTCTCAAGCATCCCAAGAACAAGACAGAAAACCAGAAGCATTGTTTTGTAGAGGAAACTACTTTTTTACCAATTTTCCCAAAGGTGCTTTTCAAAAGGCAATTGGACTTTCTTAGTTTTTAACCTTGAAAACATTTCACTTCTCTCATTCAGAACTGAAGAAGATTCTTAGATGAGAAGTAAAATGTTTCCATGGTAAAAACCAGGAAAGTCCAGTTGTCTTTTGAAAAGTACCTTTGGGACAACCATGGCCTGGATGATTGAGAAAGTCAGACATTTTTGACCAATTGAAAATGAGATTTTAATATTATTTTATTTAAAAATTTAAAAATATGTAATAATGGAGCTATTCAAGTTAATATATCTATCATGGATATTAATGTATTTAGGTAAAACTAAAAATGATAAATTGGTCAAATTGAGATGCAATTTCTTTCTCCTTTAATTAACTCTTGGGATCTGCTCAGAGAAGAAAAAGAAAACTTTGATCAATCACAAAATTGTTGGAATAATGATGGAACAAATTGACCTTAATCTCCAAGAGGTACAACATATAAAACTTGTTTTCAGCATTTATGCTGAAAACCGTCTCTCAGACCTTCACAATTGATGTAGAGTTATATTATTTTATGGAAGAAACATTCTTAAATTTAAATTAGCCATACATTTTGTGCAACAGAAGATGATTACTGGAAAAAGTGGTTTCAGCTATCAGACGGAAGGTAGGATCCCTGTGTTATCACTCAATTTGGTTGGTCTTAATTACGAATCACATATATTGAAATATGGTGTAAAATAAACAGCATAGTTAGCATGCTAATTAGCAATTAGAGGAGCTCTTAATAACTGCCAAACAATATCATTGATGAACATTTTCAGAATAACTCACAGAGCAATTCGGAATTTTCAATAGCAGATGCCTGAATTGGCATGTGATATAAATGGCATACTGAGCACATTGCATGTATGTCCATCTTTTCAAGCATTACAATGTGGTTCACTTCACAATGAAAATACAAATAATTGTAAGCAATTTGTCCTGAGTAATTTTTAAATTGGTACACTAATAATAAAAAATAGATCAGGAGTTCATTGTTTTGTGTTTGTGTTTTCTATAATTGCTAGTTCAACATTAAGATAATCCTTTCCTCTGATTACAAGTTCTCTTTGGATAATACTAGTTATATAGTTAATAAATAAAAATAAATACAAGTGACATTAACTGTGATGATTTTAAACTTAAAATCTACTGTCTGGATTAGAGAGTCTATTGGGACCTTTACAGAGGCAACTCAACAGCAAATAGATATGTGTAGGGTGTTTTGTTTTCCTTTGTTGATCATTTATCTTTTTGAGTGTTTAAAATGGAAAGCAAATCTATATCTGCTGCAAGCCAAAAGCCAAGATCAGATCTGTAGGCTCTGGATTCATTTTGTTGAAAGGAGATATGGTTGTGTACCCCTAGATAATATATTCTGCATGGTAGCTTATAAGAGAGAATTATTTGAAAACATTTAGTTCTGATAACAGAGGAAATCTTTGGTATTGTGGCAGTTGCTATCTTCTCAACAATATGAAACCTGGACTGCTGAAGAGAATGACATTTTGCCTCTGGCTGTTTCATCATTTAGAAGCTGTTACTGCTAAAAATATCAAAATATGGTTTTTCTCCAATTGCAAAAGTAGAGTATATTTGTCCCAAAACTTAACTCTGTTTGGCCTAGATGTTCTTTTGAATCTAAGGTTTTTCCATCTTGTCCAAGTAGTGTAAAGCATCTTGTATGCTGGAGGTATGAGCCTCTGGGGTGACCTGAGAGGCAAAACTAAGAGGGCTCTTGCCTCTGGCATTTTATCAGAAGGAGATTTTATTGCTTGTTTATAGAGGGGAAAAAAAAGATAACAGCAGCAAAGTAGCAGTAGTAGTACTTTCAGTAAGACTGGAGAGAATTGTTGTATCTCATCTATCTTATGTACTGATGAGACAGTGAGAACACTACAGATATATTTACAATTTATTTATGCAGGCAGCTTTGTTTTGGGGATTTAGTGCAACTGCTTTGACATGGTAAGAGTAGATAGAAAAAGGAGCTAGAAGAGCTATTGGACCAAGCTGGGTTCAAGAGGGAGCTTGGGGTTGTTCTCTTAAGGCAGTGTTTCCCAAACTTGACAATTTTAAGGCACGAGGACTTCAACTCCCAGAATTCCACAGCCAGCAGCGCTGGCTGTGGAATTCTGGGAGTTGAAGTCCACATGCCTTAAAATTGTCAAGTTTGGGAAACACTGTCTTAAGGAGACAGTGTTGTGCCCCCTGCTCAAGGGCCATCACTCAGCACCATCCAGACTAAAAAGTTTTCATGCAGTTTTCAACCTTTCAGCCTCATACTTGTTGAGAAGGTGGTTGCGCTCAGCTTCAATGGTTCTGGATGAAACAGATTATCTAGACCCCTTTCAGTCTGGATTATGACTAGGATATGAGATGGAGAGCACTGGTCATATTTTGGATGCTCTCTAGCAGGAATATGATGGAGGTGGTGCATCCATCCTTGCTCTTCTTGTCTTCTCAGTATGTTCATGGTATCCTTTTGGAATGGCCCAGGGAGTTGGGTATGGGCAACAGAGTATTGTCTTGAATCTCCTTCTTCCTTCTAGTCAGTGTTGATAGTAGGAGAGAAGTCTAGTCTGCAACATCTTTTGGGGGGGGGTGTTGCAGGGTTTGGTTATTCTCTCCTGTTAACCTTCTACATGAAGCCATTGGATGAGTTAGTGAAGTCACTCAACAATTTGGGGTGAGGTATCACTGATACATTGATGATATCCAGCTGTATATCTCCACCTCAGACCACCTGAGTGATGCTGTGGACATCCTGTTCAGGTGTCTGGAGGCTGTGGGGACCTGGATGGGAATTTGGGGAACCTCCTGAACTCATGACTTCTGTTTGAAGGGAAGATGGCAGCTATGGCTGCGAGGATCTTTGCATACCCAGATAGACTGGATTTAAATCTTTGAAGTTAATTGAAATGATCCTTTGCCCTGAGAAAATCCTTCTGTTTATACTCAGAAACTGATAAGACTTCAAAAGTTGGATGCTAAAGGACAC
The DNA here is from genome assembly GCF_016545835.1 of Crotalus tigris. Lineage (NCBI taxonomy): Eukaryota > Metazoa > Chordata > Lepidosauria > Squamata > Viperidae > Crotalus > Crotalus tigris. Next base: position 230,804 of record NW_024097707.1, read on the forward strand.
AGATGGCTATCTTAAAAGAAATGATAACTGAATAGATGCAGAAGATCTTCCAATTATTTAACCCTGTAGTAGACTTAGAAGGTGATATTGAAGATAAACAAGCCTTGCAGAATAAAATTGAAATTGACTTTTAATGGGATCTAAATAAATTTACAAAAGGGATTTGCTGAAGTTGTCACAGTGGAATTAGAAAATGGGCCTGACAAGAGATGACAAAAATTTGAAAGAAGTGACAAAGAGAGTATGAGAAACTAGATGTTAGAATTTTTCTTTGAAGAATTTAAAGGTCAACGAGAGAAAAAGAAATAAACACAAAATAGATGTATTTGATCAAGATTAAAATAATGGGTTACTATTTCTCATGACATTTAATGGTTTTATTATTTGGGATCAGACTTTGACTATATATACTGCACAAACCAGAAAGAGGGCTGAGAAAATATCTACAGATCTCTCACATTCTGGATGTAAACTTCTTCAACTTTTCCCCTCAGGATGCTACTATGGGGCATTGTATGCCAAAACAACTAGACACAAAGACAGTTTCCCCCCCATGTCATCACTCTGCTAAATATCTAATACCCACAGCACTGTCTCATGTCTAAGGATATCTAACCATGTAGTAAGGCTGTATTACTATTATCCTTCTCATCTTTCCTATTACCTTCTACTAATAGTATCTAATCGTTAAATTAATTTGTTGTTTGAATGTACACTGAGAGTGTATGCACAGGAGACAAATTATTTGGCACTTGGCCAATAAAGTGTAAGAATATTTGAAAAGAGAAAATGGGACGAATCTATTTAAATAGAAATGGAAGATAAAATAAAAGATTCAAATTGTAAAGGATAAAGTTTACAATACGTTGTTACTTTTGATAACCTTACTGGGCTTTTGCTTATTAATACGAGGTTTTAGAAATGGGCTTATAGAAGTTGGGGTGAAATATGAAATGAAAAGGTATGTATTTTAGGTGCAGTGATAAGTTGTTAATGTTAATTATACTTGGAGGGATGAAAGCTTCTTTTTCTTTCTCCCTACCCACTTTTCTTTTCCTTCACTTTTTTAACACTTAAAAATATTTTAATGTATTTCTGAATTATGTAGTTATTTTATCTGCACAATACAAGCTTGAATAAATTTACTGGAAAAAGGTTTTTCAGAATGTTCTTTTGGTTTCTATATTTTAATGTTTCTGCAACATTTATTTTTATTCATTTTTAGATTTTTATAACTGTATCATATAAATTACATGTTTTTATACATTTGTAAAGAGCAATTACCTCGGTGACTATTTTTGAATGAAAAATGTGAGATTGCATTTCATAAACAAACAAGCAAACCTTGGCTTTTAAAAATTATTTTATATTTATACTTTACAGTTAAATCTAATTATCAATTAAATCCACATTTTTATTTTTGAGAAATAAGTAATTTTCTAAATTGCATTATACACTTTGCTAACCCTTTCTTTTCTGACATAATTTATTTTCAGTAGCAAAAGATATAGTGTCGTGATACATATTAATCATGTCTTTAGTACACATGTATATAATTCATTTTATTTTATATTTTATTAAATGTTTTGGAATGTAGCTACTTCTTTATTTTCATTATCTAGTTCTTATTCAATAATTCTTTGTTTTCCAGAATGATTAGCTCAGAAGGATAAACTGTAAACATGATTTTCTTACTTCACTTTTAGCAAAAGTGAAAAGCTTGCGGCATCTTCTTGACAAGCTTTTTAAATGTCTGATGTTGATAAATACTTGATCTTGGATCCATCAGCCAAATAATTAGAAGGACTCCAGATATTTAAAAAGGCAACTGGACTTTCTTTGTTTTTTTTTTTTTCTTGAAGACATTTCACTTCTCATCCAAGAACCTTATTCAGTTCTAACTGAATGGCAGAAAATGGAAGGTTTTATATTTCTTCCAGACTTCTGGCCATTAACACTCTTTCCGAGAGGCATTGAGGCCACTTGGTGGTTTATCTGTGCTCTCACTGTCACCAGAATAGAGGAAATGGGTGTGAAACCTTCTTGGAACTGCTGAAAGTCCAGTTGTCTTTTGAAAAACCACCACTGGTACAACTATGATCTAACAGACTGAGACTCTCCATAGAAAAGGACTCCATGTGATGCAAAGTCCTTCTAACTTGGCCATAGTCTTGAAAAAGTTATTTCTTCGTTAGATTGTGTAAATTTGGAAGATTGAGAGTAAGTTGACTACTGAGCAGTGAAACTTTAGAAAGAGATTATTCTGCTTTTCCTGAAAGGTAAAAATGGTAAAAAAAATACCATAGAAGGCACAGATAAAGTTATGGAGTTTGAAAGAAGCAGCTAAAATTATTATTCTGAGATCTTTGTAGCTCATAAGGAAAGCACATTATAGCTGCATGTACCTGATTTTTGGACCTTGTAGAATGCAAACTTTTTATTTTTTAATTGCTCTTTTTAAAAAATATATACTGTGAAAAATCCTACATTTCTATTTACTCTTACAAGAAATGCAACACTGATAAGTCAAGTCATAGAATCATTTAAGAAGAAGAATTTCCATGGACTAGTAGACTCCATGGAACAGCTGAGTGGTGGTAGTCTCAAGAAACACTTCAAGTATATCTTAATTTTGGTTGCCTCAAGTAGAGTACTGGATCAGAGTGATTTTGTAGCTATTTGCCAAAAGTATAGTTCATAGATTATTGTGCCAGTGGCTAAAACATACTCAGTTGCAATTGTATAGATTTTCTTTCAAAACATACTTTTTTTGGAAATGTATGGGCAGTAAATAGAAGAAATTGCTATATATTCTGCCAAAGTAAACATTATTCTGCATTTAAAATATCCTTTATTGTTTCTATGCTTTCTTCCACTTTTTAACATATTGTTGGAAATTATGATTGGAGCAGAACCCCCTTCTCCAGTATGATTGGATGGAGAATCCACGGATGGGTTGTCTTAATCTTCCTGCTCCAATAAGACTAAGTCTGAAGTGTAGGACCGCCTCTGCTGTGGCATTTGCACCCCAGTTTAGACTTAGTCTCTTTGCTCTAAAGACACGTTTTTCTTCAGCTCCTGGAACAGAAGATTACAATAGTTATTACAATAGTTATTCTTATTCCTTTCCCTTTTTTGCTTGAATTATTCTGATCATCATTGGAGATAAAGCTAGTTTATCTTGCTCAAGACTGCCTGCCCGGCCGGGCTGGCAGGCTCCACACGTTTCTACATGCCTTTTTTTCCTTCAATTACAATCCCCCAGAGGCTTTACTCACCTTCCTGAGGACTTCAGCACTGAAACTTTACTTTACCGCTGAGGCAATCCCCACCAGCCAGCTGATCGTCGGAGGCTTCCGATTGCAAAAGTGAGTTCCGCTGATCGCTGGGGGAATCCGAAGGCGAGGGTAAGCTCCGCTGATCATCGGGGGGATCCGCAAGCGTGCGACGAGCATTGCACAGGCCTGGAGGGCTCCTTTTAAGGGCCCTCAGCCACACTGATCGTCAGAGCGAAGGGGAGATCCACAAGCGAACTACAGGATTTGCTCAGGCCTGGAGGCCTCGCTTAAGAACCTTGGCCTGTCTGTTCCGTTGGGACCCTCGTGAGTTAATGCTGCTTCTTCTAATAATACCGCCGCCCAGCTGATCAGCGCAATTGCCTTCAGCCTGCAACAGGAGCCCAGGCTTTTCCTCAGGGAATGAGGGCTCATTTGCAATTGAGTGCTTTGGGTCTTGTAGGCCTCTGCTAGGTAGCTAGCTACCTCTGAGGCTTCCCTAATGGCAATTTTGGCATGCGTGCAGTTGCGGCTGCCATTTTGAGTCAGTTGCCGCTGCCATTTTGAGTCAGCCACCATTGCTTGACTGCTTGCAGAAACATTCTGGCTGAACTTGGGGAGGGCAAGCTTGTTCCGTAAGGACGCATTGACTGGCAATTGACCCCCCCCCCTCACCTGGGCCTGACCGTCATCTGACTGGGCTCCTTCAGTGAAATTACAATGCTGAGAGGGGTGCTTTTCACTGAAGTTGAGCCCTCAGAGAGCTTTGTTGCAGCTTGCCAGTTCAATCACCATGGCAGAAAAATCCTCCATTGAACCCGCCAAAAGAAAGCATATTTCAGAGGCGGGGGGGAAGAAGTGTCTCAAAATGAGCCAAATCAAACAAGGAGACCACCGGTCAGCATATATTGGAGGAGGACTCCCACAGATTGAGGTCAGTCCCCCCACGCCAGACAGGCACCAGCACAGCAGGAGGGTCCATCTTTGTGCCCCTTTCCTCACACTGTGCCTGGTCTCCCCCCAGGGGAAGTTCCCAAACTGAATTACGTATCTCAAGGGCAGTTCCAGGGGTGCAGGGGGCAACCGGTCAGGACACTGTTCCATTGGGACCTCAGGCTACCTTCACTCCCACCGCAGCAGGCCTCCACTCTCCCAAAGCTCAAGCATTGGGCCCTGAGCAACTTCAGGCCATGATAGCCCAGGCCGTGGCTCAGTTCATGGCCTCTTCCGCTACACAACCACCCCCATCACCCCCACAGTCCCTATCCCACTCCCAATCACCTGGTCTTATTGATGATGTCTCATCTGACTTAGAATCATCAGGTGCCGAACCATCAGGCCTGATCATGTCAGATGATGAAGGTATCTCTCCATCTGACCCTGTTCCTCTGTTGGTCTCTTTGACCATTCTCCTTTTAAGTCTCTATTGCTCAAGGCCTGCACAACTGCCAATCTTAATCAGGAACAGGAGACCCCAGCTACAACTTCATCGAAGGGTCCTAATCCCCTGTATGCTGAACTGGTGGTCTCTCAAAATCATATTCCCTGCCCTCCATTCTTTCTTAACACAGTACAGAAGCAATGAGACAATTTAGGATCTGTCCCCAATCCTGGAGCCATAGAAAAAACTTTGTTCAATGTGGCTCCTTCCCTGGCCTCTTTATTGGAAATTCCTCAGGTTGATCAACCTCTAAATTCCCTGTTCCCCAATGCCAGCATTCCAGGGAATGTAAACAAGGCACTTAAGGCAGAGGCTGCCTTATGTAGATCCCATCTGGCATCAGCCTGGGCAACCAAGGCATCAACATCCATGGCCTTCTTTGCCCAGGCCTCAGTCCTATGGCTGCATGAACTCCAGGACATGATTCCTCCAGACCAGATTAGAGTTCACCAAAATCTGGGTAAGTTGGTGGCCACATCCCAGTATCTGGCTGACGCCTCCTTACACATGGCCAGATACACCTCTCGGACCATTGCTGTGGATATTTCAGCACGCAGACTTCTGTGGCTCAGGAATTGGCATGCAGACACCAAGGCCAAGTGGCGTCTCGCCTCTAAACTTACACAGGGGGACATCTTTTTGGTAAGGCCCTCGATCCTTACCTAGTAGAAGGTAAGGACAAACGCAAGACTCTCGTTAATACAACAAGAAAAGGAGATAAACATTCGGGGGCCGCTCCATCGCAGGGCAGTTACCGTAGGCAGCCCTTTCGGCCAGCTTCATCCTGGGACTGGGCCCAGACATCTCGAACTTCCTTCCAGAGACAAGAGCGGCAGCAGGACCATTCTGCATACAGGAATCGACCATAGGCCCAGACCAAGAGGCCCTTTTGAGGCACAGGGGGACGATCCTTTAAACGAGGCAAGTGATCTCACAGACTCACCTCCTATAGGAGGCTGGCTGATCCTTTATTCCAACACCTGGGCAGCCACTACTACAGACTCATGGGTATTAAAGACCGTTACTCAAGGTCTGAGGCTGGAGTTTTGGTCCAGCCCACCTGACAGATTCCGCTCTTGCCCTATTCCCACTAGCAGGACTAGAGCAGCTCTCATGTCAGAGGCCATAGCTCACCTGTTACAAATACAAGCCATTGAACCGGTACCACAAGACCAAGAAAGACAAGTGTTCTACTCAAACCTCTTCGTCGTTCCCAAGTCTTCGGGGGGCTGGAGGGCAATCTTAGACTTAAAAGGTCTAAATTATTATCTGATGTATAGGAAGTTTAAGATGCAGTCACTGCAGTCAATTCTCGCCAGCATCAGACAAGGGGACTTCCTTACATCAATAGACCTGACTGAGGCATATTTGCATATTCCTATTCTTCCCGACCACTGCAAATTCCTCAGGTTCAGCTATGCCCAACACCACTACCAGTATAGAGTCTTACCATTTGGCCTCTCTTCAGCACCTAGGGTATTCACAAAGGTACTGGCAGTGCTGGCCACCCACCTTAGACAATTTCCAATCAGGGTTCAATGCTACCTAGATGATATATTAATACAGTCATCCTCATTCCAGAGTGCTCAGTCAGACCTCGCCCTAGCCATCAAGACATTTCAGGAGCACGGGTTTTCTGTAAATTTCCAGAAAAGCCATACTGTACCATTAACTCGGCTCCTCCATCTGGGCGCCATTATAGACACAAATGATTGTACGGTCTATCTATCACAGGACTGACGGGACTCCATTCAGGTCCTTGTACGTTGGATCCGAAGGGACAAGGTAGTCACATTGGCCTTGTTATCACAGCTCCTGGGAAAGATGGTGTTCTGCATACAAATTGTGCCATGGGCAGGCCTCCATGCCAGAGAATTACAGTGGCTTCTCCTTCCATTTCAGAGGCTTCACACCAGCGCCTCCCACCAGAAGGTCCAAGTTCCGCAGTCAGCATTGAACTCCCTTCGTTGGTTGGATTCCACAGCACTGTCACGGGGAACAGAATTCAAAGAGCCACCCAGGATCACCCTCACCACGGATGCCAGCCTATTTGGGTGGGGGGCACATTTCCAGTCGCACTGGGCTCAGGGTCGGTGGTCCAAAAAGGATCTAAAAAAAACAATATAAACTGGCTGGAATTCAGAGCCATACATCTGGCCCTAAAAAAATTCAGCAGCATAGTACAGGGTCGGCATGTCCTGGTTCTTACCGACAACATTTCAGCCAAGATCCATGTCAACAGACAGGGAGGAACAAAGTCCAGGCCTCTCATGCAGGAGGCCCAGTTGCTGGGGTCTTGGGTGGAGTTGAATCTTGCTTCCATCAGGGCGGAGCACATATCCGGAGTGACCAATCAACAGGCGGACTCACTGAGCAGAGCCACTGTGGACCATGCCGAATGGCAAATGGACCCGAAAGTGTTCAGAGAGATCATGGACAGGTTTGGCTCCCCAACCTTAGACCTTTTTGCCTCCCCATCCAACTCCCAACTCCCGAGATTCCTTTCCAGGTTCCTGTCTCTGTCAGCGGAAGGGACAGATGTGCTCCGCAGTCCCTGGCCCAGGGAACTGCTCTATGCCTTCCCTCCCTTACCACTTCTTCCCGCCACGATCTGGAAGATTCTTCACGAACGGGCAGAGGTCCTCCTGGTTGCACCACATTAGCCGAGACGTCCATGGTTCGCCAACCTGATGGAGCTCTCTGTCTCCCCTCCGTGGAGGATCCCAGAAGGTCGTATCTCCCTCATTCAGGGGGAACTACATCATCTGGACCATCAGTGGCTCCAGTTAACCATTTGGCACTTGAGGGGCAGGCCTTAGGCCGAGACTCATATACATCGAGGGTCATAGCCATGATTCAACAATCCAGGCGACCCTCGACGAATAGAATATATGATGCCACCTGGAGGAGCTTCTGTAATTGGTGTTCAGATCACAAAATTGACCTCTTGGCTATCTCCATGCTGACTATATTGGAGTTCCTGATGGATGGGTTGGACAAGGGGCTATCCACAAACACCATCCATAGACAGGTAGCAGCACTTGCCACGGTAATTACTTGCGGCAATGATGTTCCCCTGACACATCACCCCATGGTGCGCTCCTTCCTAAAGAGAGCAACCAATGCCAGGCCGCCGACCGTACATTGATACCCCTCGTGGGATCTTCACCAGGTTTTACAGGCACTCATTTCATCGCCATTTGAGCCTATTGACACTTGTTTGTTTAAACAGTTATCTATGAAAGTGGCATTCCTTGTTGCTGTAACTTCGGCCAGAAAAATTTTGGAACTGGCCGCTCTTTCAGTGCGAAAAGACCTGTGTATTTTCCATAATGACAGGATAACCCTTAGACTAGACCTCTCCTTCGTGCCCAAGGTAAATTCCTTGTACCATAGATCACAAGAAATAATTTTACTGGACTTCTGTCCTAACCCATCCAATGACATAGAGATGCAGTGGAACAAACTGGATGTGCGCAGGGCCCTGCATTGTTACATACAGAGAACCTCATCCTTCCGCAAATCTGAGGCTCTGTTTGTGTCCTTTCACCCTTCATCATTAGGGCAAAAGGTTTCTTCATCCACAATAGGCAGATGGATTAGAGCTTGTATTTCTCTTGCATACCAGACTCAGTCACTGCAAGTTCCTAGACATATCATGGCCCATTCCACCCGGGGCACCGCTACTTCGGCAGCTTGGGTGACCCAGGCTTCCATAGAGGAGATTTGTAGAGCAGCGACATGGTCCTCGCCCTCTTCCTTTGTCCATCACTATAAGATGGACAAATATGCCTCCTCTACTGCCTCATTTGGTTGCAAGGTATTAGAACACGCATTAACATCTGATGGGACCCAGGCCCAAACTGCTTCCCCCCCGTAGCGACACAGGGCTTTGGTATGTCCCATCTGTGGATTCTCCATCCAATCATGCTGGAGAAGGGGCATTGTCTTACCTGAATGCCTTTTCTCAGCATGATGATGGAGAATCCATTCCCTCCCATTAAGGTCAGTTGGCCCTGGTTCCGATATTAGGAAAACAGACGTGTTGGACTAAAGTCTGTGTATCGCCCTAATCTAAACTGGGGTGCAAATGGAACAGCAGAGGCGGTCCTACCCGCTTTTCATCAATTAATTAAGCTAATGTGTGGAATAGTTTTTTCTAAAAAAAAACTAACTAATAATTGGAAGATGATTGAAAAGATGAATTGGAAAATCTGGCAGAAGAGCTAATAAAACTTCAATTTTTCACCATCAGCTTTTGCTTGATGTTTGGTGTTAGCTGACCACACATATCTCAGCTGTAAATCATACATCATAAATTAAGAAACAAATTAAATGCCTGAATTAGGCTTTTTTCTTTGGTTATTAGCAACTTCTGAGAAGGGGTATGGAAGCTGGTTAGATGATCATTTATCTAATATTTAATATATTTTAATCAACTCATTGATTTTAAAGTATTTTTATATACTAGGAATAACCTGTATTTCATTAGGGATTCATTTTTTTAAACAAGAAACTAGGGAATAAAGAAGAGACTGAGGGACCAATTTTTTGTTTTTTGTTTAAAAATACTCTTGGTTGCTCAAATATTATCTTCCACATCTTTTGGTTTCTTCTTATTTTTTGATTTCTATTGTTCAGGATTATCTGCTAGTTTCTTTGTTTTTTCCTAGAATTAGATTTAATTGAGTGCTTCATATGTGGGATAATGTTAAATACAGTTCCAACCTGTTTTTATGACATTAGTATCTATGCCTGCATTGCACTTTTGCTAATATTAATCCTATAATTTAAATTTATTATGAGAAGGAAAAAGTTCAGCTTTTTCAGGGTAATTCTCAAAGTGACATCTTTATTTGCAATAATGTTACCAAAAAATTTACATGTGTCTCATTGATGAAGAATGTGAAAACATTTTTTTTTTTTTTTTTTGCTAGACGGAAATTTATAACAGTCGGCATGATATGCTGCCATTTCTTTTTTCAGCAGACAAAGCAGTTATAAACTTATGTAGCCAGAGGAAGCTAGAGGAAGGTGGCCAAGCAATTATTTTCATTTCTTGTCTTCTCACAACATTACAAATCAAAATATGCCAGCTGAAGCTATCATTAAGAATGAATATGAAAGGGAAACATCTGGTTTAAAAAAGTTAAGTTGGTGAGCATAGAAAGATCCTTTTTCTCCTTTTCTGCTCCTTCTGTCTAATTCAGTTTGGAAATGCCCAAGATTTATTGTCTGGGATCTATCAGGAAACGTCACAGCTATAGTGAGTCTTATCACAAGAGCTCAGATATATTCAGGAATACTTGTTTGCATTTCTAATTGCTTACTCTGTGTCAACAATGAATAATTTCTCTTATGAGCACAGAATATAATTTATTCTTGTAGATGTTTGTTTTCAAAATGTTTGTGTTATAGAGTTTGGATTTATTTCTGGTTAATTATATATAGTTAATTAGGAATGCACTGAAAGAGCTGCCCTCCAACCTGTTGTCTTATCATGATCCTCCTCCCTCCAAAGCTAGCTAGAAAATGCTTTTGAATAAGGAATTTATGAATATGTTGCTTTCAGATATATAGGCTTCCCACCCTCTATCTTTTCCTTTTTAACAAAAGTTTAAACATACTTTTAAATAACTTGAAGTCAGCAACTTCAATGATGCATCCTCATTCTGGACCTAAGGTTGTAAGTTCTGAGTCACAATCACAGGTTTTTAGTCATCTGTTGAGTCCTTCCCAAGGTACTAGGTAGGCAGATGCTGCTGCTTGATGGCATCAAGGGTATTATCACAGGATGCAAGCTGTTTTTTGCAATTGATTGCTGATGATTTTGTCATCTTTTTAGCATCTTTTTTATTACTTTATTACTATGTTGTGATCTCACCAGTTCTTGCTTGCAGGCAAATGGTGTTTCTTGCAAATAACCCAATGTACCATTGTTGCTACTTTGTCATGCCCTTGTTTGTAGTCAATTTGTGCTATATTATTACAGCATTGTAACAGAATACACAGATATGAAAGGGTTGGAGCTTAGGGTGCAACAGCCAGATGCTGTTCAGTCCTGTTGATGCCTCTATTTCCAGCTTCTGAGCTTCAGGTCCTCTAAATGAAGCCACTACTCATCCACATATACATAGCAATAACCAAGACCAACTTCTGAAGCAGCTATCCAAGCCTTGTAAAGATTGAAACTCTAATAATGAGAAGTTTTTTGACTGCATTCCCTCATGTTACAAAGGACTTTGTTCAATCATTCAAATGTTTTGCACAACTCTGTCCCATTTTTTCTGTATTTTCCCCTTCCAAATTTCTACTGCAACGGGATGCTTCTGCTATCATTTTTGCAACTTTCCTTTTTGTAAAAAATTCCTTTGTAGTACTGTTTCTTTGAGCCAAAACAGAGAAGAAACCTTTACAGATCAAAGCAGAAATAAGTATAGGAACTAGAGTGACCTTGCCTCTCTCTGGTCCTTCTTCTTTTTTTTTAAATAAGGAGCCATCCCATTTATACTTCAAAAATTCATGAACTCTGCCAAAAACACTTTGCTTCTTCTTGTAATTTCCATTCGTATTGAAAAATTTCATAGAAGCAAGAGCCCAAGTTTTTTTTACTTTGTTATGATATAAAAACAACCCACATCTCCTGATTGTGTTGAAATGTGTCAATAGATACAAAAGGATAAGCAACCAACTTCAGATGGAATATATTCTAGCAAAAGATTTTTTAAAAGATCCTCTCAAAATGTATGATCAAAATACTTCTTTGAAAAAAGTTTTGTGCCTATTACTCAGACAGATGAGCTATCATGGAAATGCCTAAAACACTTCATCAGTGATTTCCAATACTCCATAAACAACACCATGGAATTCCTGACAAATTCCTGAAACTAGCAGTCGACCTAATCAGAGAACTTTTAGACAAGACATATCCACCAAGAGGACCACTCACAAAAGAAAACACATGCAAACTCCTCCAACTATGCCTAACCACCTACTTCAAATCTGATGTTGAAGTCAATGAACAACTGAACGATCACTTTTGGATCCCCCATGTCTGGCCTGGTTGCAGAAGTCATCACGCAAAGAATTGAAGAAATTGTCCTCCCACAAATAAACCCCAAGCTATGGATACATTATGTGGATGACACCTTTGTGATAATTAAGCACAACCAAATCGACCAAACATACCAAAAAATCAGTAACATCTTCACAGACATCCGATTCTTGATAGAAACCAAGAACAACAATGAACTGCCGTTCCTGGATGTCCTTGTAACCAGAACTACCAATGGCCAACTTCTCACATCCATATACAGAAAAACAACACACAGAGACCAAATCCTCAACTTCCACAGCAACCACCCCAAATGCCATAAACAAAGCTGTGTCAGAACACTTTTCAGAAGAGCAGAATCACATTGCAATACCATAGAATCCATATTAGCAGAAAAGAGACAGTTACCTTAGGAATCCAGAGATCCCTACGCACAAACAAATGCCCAAAACAACACAACAACTACAAGAACAGCAATGACCAAACAAATCACAATTTCTTACATATGAAACATCTCAGCAAGACTACTACGCCAACACAAGCTCATAGTAGCACACAAACTAGCCTCAACTTTCAGATGGACCCTATCAAAACCTAAAGAGTGAACAGAAACAAATCAAAGATCAGGTGTCATATATCAAGTCCAGTGCAACAACTGTGAAAAGAACTATATGGGCCAAACAGGGAAACAGCTATCTACCAGACTCCACAAGCACTCCCTGGCTATCAAAAGATATGACCCATTGTCCCTCATGTCTGTTCACAAGGAGTCAGAAGGACTCAAGTTCTAGCTAACCAGGACCACAATTATAAGTCAAGGAGAGAAAGAGAATTCCTTGAGGCCTGGTTCTCCACCAACCAATCAGTGAACAGACACATTGACATTGACCCCACCTACCAACCACTGAGAGTGAGAGAGCTACTTCAACTGAAATACCAGAAGCAACATTCCAAACAAACCAAACACAATTCAAACTGGACTGAAGATGTCCCCCTGAACAGAGACAAAATGTTTGCAACCTATTTACCAAGCCTGATATATTAAAAAAGACATGTTAAAACATAGATCTCCGGGACAGAGAGTTTTTTATTACAAACTAAGCTTTCATTAGTGTCTGATAACGTTGTCAAAGTATAGGTTGACATTAGGTGAGCCTCGCCTTTATAGCTCTTTGCATGCCATAGATCTGGCCATTGAGCACATTATGGGTCTGTCCACCCCCACCCACCTGTAATTGGCCATGTTACTCCTGATTCAGTTATACTGGCCGGCATCCACTTCACTCTCTCCATTCTACCTCCCCCTGCCTGCCTCACCAGCTGAGCCTGCTTGTTATATAACCCCCAACTGTCTGCATAATCCCTCCCCCGCTGTCCTGGTTCACCCTGCTGTCAGCGTGCTATATGATTGTTTTTATTGATGGCATACCAGGCGCTAAAACAGCATGAACAAACATGCAAGGGGCCACAATGGGCAAATCGCCGACCACTCCTTGCCTGTGCAACTACTCAGAATGGGGAGACAGAAGACCCAGGTCACATACCAACAGAGATACCGGCAAGGCTGGAAGTCACGGCAATTAGGGATATGAAAGAATGGACTGGACTGACCACAAGGTCGAGGAAGAGGAAGCATACTAGCGGGGTCAATGCAACAAACACAGTTGAGAGATCACCAATAAAAACAATCATACAGCATGCTGACAGCAGGGGGAACCAGGACAGCGGGAAAGGGATTATATGGCAACATTGGACATTCAGGGGTTACGTAACAAGCAGGCTCAGCTGGCGAGGCGGGCAAGGGGAGGTAGAACGGAGAGAGTGAAGTGGATGTTAGCCAGTATAACTGAATCAGGAGTGACACAGCCAATTACAGGCAGGCGGGAGGCGGAAGGACCTATAACGCACTCAATGGCCAGATCTATGGCATGCAAAGAGCTATAAAGGTGAGGCTCATCTAATGTCAAGCTTTGACAACGTTAGCAGACACTAATGAGAGCTTAGTTTGTAATAAAGAACTCTCTGTCCCAGAGATGTATGTTTTAACATGTCTTATTTTATATATATATATATATATATATATATATATATATATATGTTTTCTGAGGTTTTCGCGGGTATTTGTATGTAGGTCTTTGGTTGTTCGGGTTTTCTCCCGCGTAAAATTGGAAGTGTCTTGGCGACGTTTCGACAAAGTCCCATTCGTCATCTTCAGGCTGGTGTTTTCAGCTTCGTGCTTTGAGCAGCAATGTGTGGTCTTAGCTGTTTCTTCCTTTTAACTGCCAGTGGGGGTATGAACTGATTGGGTGGGAGCTTGGCTGTGTTCTGATTGGGTGGAGGTATGTTCTGAATGGTTAGGGGCTTGGCTGTGCTCTGATTGGCTGGGGGAGTGTTCTGTTTGGTTGTGCTCAGGTTAGTCTGAGTTGCAGAGGGGTTTAAGATTTTGGGCTGCCTTGCTATTTTTTGGCTTTGCGTTCGTGGTTGTGCCTCCTCTTCATGGAGGGTGTCAGTTTGCTTCATGTATGGATTGGAGGGGTTTAAAGTGGCTAATGATGCAGCTGTGATCTGGCTTCTGGTTTGTGGTCGTGCCTCGTCATCGGTGTGGCTTTGGGTTTGTTTTTTGCGTGGATGTGTGGTGGTGACATCCTGTGTGGTTTTTGTGAGTGTGGGTCTGGTATCATTTGTTGTGTTAGGGAGTCGTTTGTCAATAAGGGCGGGTTTCCAAATGGCTGGTAGGCGGGAGGTATCATCTCGCTTGTTCATGCTGTGTGGGCGTTTTTCACCACTTGTCCCACCACATACATCGGACAAACCAACAGAAGAATAAGTGCACGCATTGCAGAACATAAAAACTCAGTCAAAAAAGAGGAACCAACATCTTCCCTGGTCCAACACCTTAAAGCCACAGGACATGAAATTGACTTTAAAAATACCAGAACCATTGCCAAAAGTGAACATTTTAATAACAGAATAATCAGAGAAGCCATCGAGATAGAAAAACGCCCACACAGCAATTGATTGATTTTATTACACACACACACACACACACATATAATAAACATGTATATGTATGTATGTGTATGTATATATATATATATATATATATATATATATATATATATATATATATATATATATATGTAGGACGTTTCGACGAAGTCCCATTCGTTCTTCTAGGAGCTCCTAGAAGAACGAAGCTGAAAACACCAGCCTGAAGATGACAAATGAGACTTTGTCGAAACGTCGCCAAGACACTTCCAATTTGATGCGGGAGAAAACCCGAATAACCAAAGACCTACATGCAAACACCCGCAAAAACCTCAGAAAACATTTATTTATTTATTTATTTATGAGACTTATATACTGCTTTAAGTGCAAGCACTCTCTAAGCGGTGTACACCAGTAAGCAATGTATATATATATTTACATTGCACCCAACAATCTGGGTCCTCATTTTACCTACCCCGGAAGGTTGGAAGGCTGAGTCAACCTTGAGCCGGTGAGATTTGAACCGCTGATCTGCTGAACACAGTCAGCTAAAGTGGCCTGCAGTACTGCACTCTAACTGCTGCGCCACCTTGGCTCATATATATATGTCTGTATATATATGTATATGTATGTATATATATGTATATATATATGTATATGTATATGTATACATATATGTGTATATACATATATACACAAACAATGTTTTTGATTTATCTTTCACTGTACTTTGTCCAGTGAATAATATTCATCAGTACAGAAGAATATGTAGTTCAGACTTGAAATGAGAGGTCCTTGGTGCACTCTGAGCTTGTTTTTTTCTTGCAGATGTTCAATTACCCAAACTAGCTAATACCACCAGTATAATATATATGTACGAATATATCATGTGAAGTATAACTTTTATTGTAAAGGCTTCATTTATTAGCTAGCACTGACATAGTCGTGTGTAATTTTTACATTATTTTTGTTTGTTTAAATACTTTAACAAATATTGCATTGTTTGGCATATATCTCACTCCATTCCTTATTTTATTTGCTGTATTTTCCTAGAATACAGTGTGAAACTGTTGCAAAAGAAAGATTTCTCTGAGAGACCCCGAGGTTTACATAAAGAAAAAGTCCAGGAAGGTGTTTGCCCAGAAGGAATGTAATGGTGCTTCAATCCAAACAACTTCTTTTTGGCATAAAAATATAAACCACTACTCCCAAAGCAGTAAATATCTTTGCAGGGCTAAAGTTGGGGTTTTGTCTTTATGTTTGTCTTAAAAAAACATTTACAGGATAGTCAAGAGTTCAGTGACCCATTTTCCATTTTTCTATTACAGAAAGAGCTATAAACTGGACAAGGATGTGCACTTATTTCAAGCAGCACTTGATCTTTGAGTGAGAAAAGTCAGGGCAAAACATCAAGGGTGACAAATGCAACAAGGAACATCGATTTAATATCATTAACGTGTAAGCAAGTTATTGACCACAATTACTTAACATGCTTGCTCCTTAAGTATTTAACAATTGTTCCCTTTTGACACATCCAACATTTCAGTTAAGGGCTCAAGAGCTAAGCTAAATATTTTTGAGGGGCCACATCTAAATCCTGATATTGTAAATCTTTCTTGTAACAGGAAAAACTGATTTAGAAGCACCATAAGCTGTTCAGCAGGTAGTATTTTTTAAAAAATAATCCTGAATGCTGCTTTTTGTATATCTCTGATTATAGCCCAGTTTCTAGTACATTAAAAAAAAAAAGAATATAACACTCAAAGTTAAGGTGGAAAATAAGGAAAAACCCAGCTTTGGCAACAGGTTTTATTGAAATTTATTTTATGGAAAGTTCAGTGATTACTTTTGTGACAACTGCACAAAGCACACAAATTGCCTATGTGTCTCTTAGTACCCGATCTGTGACCCACAAGTATCCTGAGATGTGGTCACAGAGTTTGGTAGCAAAATGTGAACTGCTGGTATAATTTAAAGAATTTAAGGAGGCTTGTAGATGGGGATGGAAGCAACTTGTTTCCCACATGCCCCTCCCAATCCTTTAAAAATTCAGCTGCACCCCTTCTGGTGATGCGTTCATGTGACTGAATCCTCCTTAAATGTAGGAGGCTGGGAACCCAACATCTCAGAATTTTTTTATTACTAGATTATATGAAATATGATTTTTTAAAAAAAGGTATAAGTAGGGCAAAGCAACATTAAGAAAACCAAAATCATGGCATCCGGCCCTCTCAATTCCTGGTAAATAGATGGGGAAGAAATGGAGGTAGTAACAGATTTTATTTTTCTGGGCTCCAAGATCACTTCAGATGGGGACTGCAGCCAAGAAATTAAAAGACGCTTGCTCCTGGGGAGGAAAGCTATGGCAAATCTAGACAGTATACTAAAAAGCAGAGACATCACCCTGCCAACAAAAGTGCGTATAGTCCAGGCCATGGTTTTCCCAGTTGCCATGTATGGCTGTGAAAGTTGGACCATAAGAAAGGCTGAGCGCAAAAGAATTGAGGCCTTTGAACTATGGTGCTGGAGAAGACTCCTGCGAGTCCCTTGGACTGCAAGGCGTTCAAACCGGTGAGTCCTAGAAGAGATCAACCCCGACTGCTCTTTAGAAGGCCAGATCCTGAAGTTGAAACTCAAATACTTTGGCCACCTAATGAGAAGGAAGGACTCACTGGAGAAGGGCCTAATGTTGGGAAAGATTGAGGGCAATAGAAGAAGGGGATGACAGAGAATAAGATGGCTGGATGGAGTCACTGAAGCAGTAGGTGTGAACTTAAATGGACTCCAGAAGATGGTAGAGGACAGGAGGACCTGGAGGAGCGTTGTCCATGGGGTCGCGATGGGTCGGGCACGACTTCGCAATTAACAACAACAAGGGCAAAGCATCTTGTATTATCTGCCTTACTGGAAGTTGTTCCAGCTTTATTGATTGGTCATTAATCAATACAGATATTCTAAACTGAAGAGACCTCTCAGATGAATGCATACCCATCAGAGAAAATAGGGATTATGTGGACAACCCCATTCTGTTCCTGATTTAAAATTTCTACAAGTTTAGTTAAACAGGATTTCAGTGAATACTACCACAGAATTTCAATCAATTGTGAATTTTAGGATCATTCTCTCACTGTTCCTCACATCAACTCACTTGACTTGGATTGAGCTGAGACAAAGTAATTATCTGTAGTCTTGTTTTCAGGCATGGTGTATTGGTATTTTACAGTTACTACATTAAATGCTCTCTATCACTACAATGATTAAACAATGCTAATTGAGGAAAAAGAATTGAAGCTTTCTACTCATATGGGCTCTTGTCCCTTACAAGCTCTCATGGTATTATCACCTTTATGGGTAAATAAAATTTCCACTTGAGTTGAGTTTTAATCACAGGCATCTAGGGTTGTATAAGCACTTGACAGATCACATTCACATAACAAAATAAGCATAAGTACATGGCTATTCATAGTCATTTCAT
Source organism: Crotalus tigris (assembly GCF_016545835.1). Classification (NCBI taxonomy): domain Eukaryota; kingdom Metazoa; phylum Chordata; class Lepidosauria; order Squamata; family Viperidae; genus Crotalus; species Crotalus tigris. The sequence continues at coordinate 249,037 of NW_024097707.1, forward strand.
TTATTTTAATTAGCATTCATTTTTGCATGTCAGTCACATATTACTAACCATCTTCCACTAACATGAACATCTTAAAACATCTCTCTATTTTCTTATCTTTAATAAGCATGCTACCATCATAATATATGCTGATGCTCTAATTTTTAGTCATTTGTGTAAATGTGTAATCATTGCATTTTCTCTAGTAAACACAAATACCTTACTCTTTGACAGATTATAGGTTATTTGATAGATTATAATTTTCAAATTCAAACTATCTTCTCTCTACCCCCACATGCACGTGCACTCAGACACACACACACACACACACACACACACACACACACACACACACACACACATGCTTGTGGATCTTTCACACATAACTATTATACTGTAGTTTTCTTTCATTATCAGTTTTAGCATCAATCCTTTTCTTATATGCATTTATCAAGGTTTTCACATAATGCTTTTCAGTAAGGTGGTAAAAGAATAGTCTTAGTTGGACTCTACCACACCAGCCTTCTCTATTAATGCTAAGATCAGTACCTATTAGTACTGATCTTACTATTACTAAAAGGAGAAGAGCTAAGAGAGTCACCTTTAAAGTTCCTACTGTCAAAAGTTACATTCCCACAGAAGAATTTACAGAGCAGCCACACTAGATTAACAGGCACTTAGTTATATTTAAGCTGACAAAGGGATGGGTAACTCAGAAGATGCCACAAGAATGTCATGGCTGCTACAATCCCGAGTATTCTCAAACAAGTGACACATATATACATGCACACACATGCACACAGGGTTACAATGAAGACTGATTAAAACCCAGGCCAAGGTTTCTCCAAATGTAGGGCTGAGCTAAGGAATTATGGAAGTTCTGATGCTTGAATTGAAACGCTTTCAACTGCAGTGCATATAAAGGGCATTAGTTGGCAGAATGTTTAGCCACAGGCAGACATATTGGAGAGGAGCATGATGAAAAGAGGAGCACCCACTATTTTGATACTCCCTACTCGCTTAATTCTAGTTAAGAAAATTATAAATGTCACCTCTAGACCATGGGTGTCAAACTTGATCACATCATGTGACATATTGTGAACTATTGTGACATTTTTTGCCTTTGGAGAGCCGGGGTGGGTGTGGCCTGTACATGACGCATCTGGCCGCGGACCGCCAGTTTGACACCCCTGCTCTAGACTGTTCCAAGAACCTGCCATTGCAAAGATAGATATCTACAGCCATCTTGTTTTATTTAGGTTACATTAACTAGAACAATTAGTTGTATCTTAGAAACAACTGTTTGTCTTAATTTGTAGATGTTTTTGTTTGAGATCTACTTTAATATCTCAACATCGTCCTTACAATGTGGGAAGAAAATAAGTTATTATTTATTAACAACTGAAACAGAATACAATACTATATCCATCACAAATGATGATACTGATGTCACCTCTCTTTTGATTTACCTATGACCTATATCTCCTGAAGTAATCTTCTGCCTTTCATGTTCAATGTTTAAGAAGGATTCATTTGTCAGTCTAGTTGGTTTCTGTACATGGACTAGACAAAGATGCCATATTTTAATACGTGAGAAATGTAATATAAGCAAATTTTAACTGATTTTACTCTGAAGGAATTAATATTTATTTGTTCTATATCATATAAAAATTATAATCTAAAATAATGAAAAAAAATATTTCTAATGAAAAGTAATTAGTACGTAGCACTGTGTTTGCAGTAGCTGTTGAATGAAATATACTTCTTTCCCTTAAATATATATTTTTGTGCTAATCTTGCCTGTTAATTCCTTTAAAAAAACCTGCCAAATTTAGCCAAGCCTGCCAAGTTTATCTGAGTGAGGAAATTTGTAAAACTATGAAAACCTACTTTGAAACTTTGGGATGAGCTAGCAAGCTAGCTCATCCCAAAGTTTCAAAGTAGGTTTTACAAAGCTCATTAACTGAAAGTATAAAGCATTCCTTCTTTATAATGTGTCTATAATCTCTGCAATGTTATTGATTTTTTTGCCCTGGACTTCTCATGAGAGGCATCTGGGAAAATGCACTTTTTCTCTTTATAATATAACATTATATGACAGCTTACCAAATTATTCAAATGTATACAGAAGAAAAATGCTGATACAAGAAAAGATCATAAAGACTGACTGAATCACATTAATGTTTTAGGTGATTTTCTCCATTATTGCTTTGCAAGTTGATCATATTGACACATTTTACACACAAAGAGTGATGCTTAAAAGTTTGTGAATCTTTTTGAATTTTAAATAACTCTGTATAAATACAGCCTAAAACCTGATCCATTCTCTACACATGTCCTTGAATTAAATAAACACAAATTTAAATAAATGAATCAAAAACATTATAATTGTTCATTTATTTACTGGGGGAAATGATTTAAAACTATATATGGGCCCATGATAGTCTCCAATCCATGATTAAGATCATCTGGGAAGATCTTAGTGTATGGGTTCAGCTTCCAGTCTTGAGTCTTCTTCATGAAAGTATCTTAGTTATGGAATATTCTTCCCAGGGACATGCTGGTGGCTTCTGGTTTATCTTATCTCAGAAAAAAAAGAGATAAAAAATCAGTTCTGGAGAAAATAGCCTTTTAGAATCCCTGTTATTTTCAGTTTTAGTGTTGTTGTGGTTATTGAGCTTAGCTGTATATTTATTGTTTAATTTTTGTGTTTATCTAAGTTTATTGTTTTTAATTATAATTTATTTTTTTCTTGAAAATTATGCTGAAATCCTTTGGCAGGAAAAATTATACAAAAGTTAAATATTTACTGTACATGCCACAGGCAACTTGCTGTGATTAAAACAGCATATTCTTTATTTGTCACCAAAAAAAAAAAAAAAAAAAAGACATTGAACCAACTAAGTGGCTTCTCATCAAGAAAGAGACATATTATTATGCTTAGTACTCTCTCTTTCTCTCTCTCTCTCTCTCTCTCTCTCTCTCTGTGTGTGTCTTCATTTAATGGCCAACTCCCTTAAAACCAACAAAATGCATTTGTTCTTACCCATCCAAAACTGAGGATTCCCCATTGTCTTTCTGTTATAATTGCTTAGTTTGAAAAAGATGCTAACAATTACCTGAGGCTGTGCCCAATCTACACAATAAACCAGATAACTGGGGTTATTAAATAAACTATGCTTAAGTAAACAATGGATGAATATCTCTTGCAAGCAAGACACTCCAGATATTATGTACATATCCTGCTTATGTAAATAGTTGGCATCCTTAATTGAGACAGAAGCATAATTTTCCACTTAAGAATAATACCTTTCAAAATGTCATTTTGTCATAACTGGAACTAGTGAACTATCACTAAAAATAAACATTGATATCTAAATCTAGGGCTAATCAAGTCTTGCAATCCTTTTGCAAGTAGTAATACTGGGGTTTTTTTAGTTTTGTTCCAAATGGTTTCCAAGAAAAAAAATAAAATTATTTTTAATATTGAAATGAGTGAATTTAGGTCTTTCACAAAACTAAACTAAACTGAAAAAAAGACCCAGCAGCCATTGGTCTTGTGAATATATTAATCCAGTTACAGTATTTTGCATTCTGGATACATTATAGGACCAGAGAATAAATCTTACTTCCTCCACAATGGATTAACTCATCAACTAATGCTGCATTAGACTTCAGTCACACACCCAAATGCCAGATACTGATTATGAAGGACTTATTATAAGGGGAAGATCATCTGTCTTATTTGTTAAGAGAATCATAGAGAAAGGTTCTACACAGTGCAATTGGAGGTCACATTTGGCCCAACAGCATTCCTTTATGGCAGTGTTTTTCAATCTTGATAGGTAAATTCTGGAAGTTTACATATGTTTAAGTTGCCAAGGTTAAGAAGCACTGCTTTATGACCTCCCATAGTTAGTGCGGTCAAACATTTGAACGCTTTTTTGCATTTGCAAAAGTTTGGTGGAATGTTAAGGGACAAAATGAATACCTTACAGATCACTTTTTAAAATTCATACTTCTTTCTCTCAAAATGCATCCTGGTTCTACACATCCTTAGGGTGTAGCCCTTCCTTTTATTTAAGGTCTTGTGTAGGTCTTACATTGACAGAAATTGTGTATACCAACCCTGAGAGACAAGTTTTGGAAGCCATTTATAAGAAATTGTAACCACGATAATAAAATAAGTGCTGTCCTAGTATCAGGAAACCCGTCTTTTCAAGATCAACAGACTCCAGTTTCCTTGAATTTTATCTAAACAAACCTTATCATGCTCTGCCTCCAGCAAGGATAATTTTCTAACCTTGCCTTAAGAAATCCAGTAAACAACAACCCTCTAGTTAAAAGCAATCGTAAAGTAGTAGCTTTGCTACTATCAGTAAGAAAGAATAGACATGCAGATATATAGCCAGTACTATGCAGGTATCAGACTAATTCTAAAAAAACACAATGGACTGAATTGAATTAAATGGAATGAATCCTCTTATTTTATATACAGAATTTGTTGAAAATCATTTCTTTTTCATTCATATACTCCCTTTCTAGCATCGCCTTGAAATGTCAACTGCAGATTGAATAAGACTTAAAGGCACAATACTTATCAAAGAAACTAAATTGTCCTCTCTCCCTTTGCAAAATGCTCTTAAAGCAATATGTAGTTTGATCTGCAGAAGTCTCTTTTAGCCATTTTTCTCATTCTCTGATCTAATTGTTTCTACTGGATTGGATCTCTTTCATCATATTCCATCAGATCCAATATGTTTCCCCTCTTGGCTTTTTAAGCCTCAGTTCTTCATCAGACAAAATCCATGGGTGTTTTCTTGGCTGCTGATCCTGACATCCTCCTTTCATTGGCAGAAATGTTACCATTTGATAATCCTCAGAACTGTTCCAGTTTGGTGCAGAGAAAGATCTCTCACTAAGCAGAACAGTGAAGTGAAAATCTTTCTATTTTTTTCCCTTCTGGTTCTGATTGTTTGAGAGGTTTTTAACTTATTATCTTCTTGATCTGCTCTGTTATAGACTATCTTTCTCCCTTTTCCTAAATGTGACATCCCTGTTAAACTGGAATCCTACCTCACACCTTTTCTCTATGCATTAACCTTTGGAAGACCTGTACTTGCAGCCCATTCCCTCTTGTGCTTTCCTACAGTAATTCTTCCGAGTTTCATTTCTTTGACTTTATTCCTGAGACCAACTTGTCTAGAGATCTCTAATTCTGTTTCAACTCTGCCTAAAAGCAGTTTCTTTTGTTAATCTATCAAGAATAGGGATCCCCAACCTCTGCTCCATGGACCAGTACTGGGCCACGGCATGCCAGCAACTGGTCCGCACAAACAAGGAAAGCCCCATCTGAAGGATGCAGGCAGCACACAAAACCATGCACCCTCTGGTCCATGGAAAAACCTATCTCCACGGAACTGGTCCCTGGTACCCAAAAGGTTGGGGACTTCTGATCTAGAAGCTCCAAAGATCCTACTTCCTGCTGATCCTTAACAGTAAGCAACAACTTCCTAGCAACCTTTGATCACAAAGTCCTACAAGTTGTATCTACCTTTCTGATTCTATCTATTCTATTACCTTTATTCCTTCTCTTAATGCCATCATTTTCTGTTTTGGAACAGCTCCAAACAAGAATGTCACACAGATATATGTGATTGAGTCACATAGTAAGTGGGCAATCATATGAATAAATGAATTGAATGAAGTCAAACCAAATCTTGTCAGCCAAGGAATGCCTTATGTTTTGCAGCACCTGCTTTATGAAACATTCTCTCTCTAGAGGTTGTGATGGCACCAACCCTACAGGCCTTTCATAAGGCCTTAAAGACCTGCTTCTCTGCCTTGCCTGGCACCCCCAGCGTGTGAGGAGTCCCATCTCCTGGCTGTGCTAGTGACTATTGATTGTGATATCTTCCTTGTCTGCTGTTATTTTAATTGTTTATATTTGTGATTGGAATTGTTTTTAATTTATTTTAAGTTTTTTTGCCACCCAGATTCACTTGTTGAGATAGACAGCCATGCAAATTGAATAAACAATTCCAATTGTATTGGGTCCAGGAGCTAAAAGTTGGCTCACTCAAAAGCTCTTTTTCTGTCATTTTTGTTTCTCTCTCTATAATTTCCTATTGCCTATTACTCTTTCTGATAACTCATTTTTAGAGCTTTGATACCATATTGCTTTCTCTTTCTCTGTCAATAACAGAGAAACATTACTTTTTCAGAGATCTGAGTAGTTTACAAAGAGTTTTTAGAATTAGGACAAAGGCTTTAGCCCAAATGGCTCACTTGATAAATTAGTAGTATAGTTTGGATGGATCAAAGAGGACTGGGGAAGACACACAGTATCAGCATGTGAACTTACAATTTATCAACATGACTAACTGAATTGCAGCTTGGAAGACAGCAGATGGTTATAATGAAATAGTATTAATTTCAGGCTGAAAGCACAATTTAAGAATAAGTGCACAATACATGGTTTAGGTCTGATAGAATCATTATTGCTCAAGCCACTGCTAATTGAGAAATTTTCTGTAGAAATTTCATTTGCACTGAATATAGAGTCTACAGCAATCAAAGAAAAATAGAACAAAATACTTCAGGCTTCTTTCAAATACTTGACAGAATGGGGTATTAAGTTCAAGCTGAAAATAGTTTGAGCAAGAAAATAGTTTGAGCAAGAGATATTTTGGAGAACAAACTGATTTTAATTAATACATTGCTACAAAAAATGCAAAATCAAATCCATGTGTTTTTTCCACCTCGGTAATGGTTATATTTTTAAAAAAGAAAGGAATGCTACATAATTGAATAATGTTATACAAAAAAAGTCTCAGCAGTTGACAGTTGTCCTTGTTTATAGTAGGATTAGGGTTGGGTCACATTAGGTCTCATTTCTGAAAAAAAAAAAAGAATGCCACAAAGGAAAAGCACCTTTGTATTGTTTCCAGGTAGTATACATAGGTATTCATGAAACTATTATGATCTGAACTCATTTTGAAGGAGAATTAATGTTATCAATATTAATCACGTTTTTTTAAAAAAAAGTTATCACAACTATTAATATGAATATCACCACCAAAATGTATTTATCCTAATTACTAAATCATGAGACCAGAAACATAATTTTCCTAATTTATCTTAGCATATGGCTTGTGTAATACTGATGAAGGCAATATTTCAAATATTTCTATCCCAAAGATTTTTGTATAGATTAGTGTCAGCACTCTTAATTGTGTCCACCAGCTCACTGGCAGCCAGACAGCATTTCATTTAAGAAGCATTCTGTATCATTTGTAGTTTCCCTAATATTTTCAAGGGTAACCACATATACAGCACCTTCAGTAATTTAATTCTGAGATTACTAAACCTTTGATCACTAAAGCTATATATCCTGATCCAAGAAGGACCTAGTTAAGGGGTGTCAAATTCACCACATCACATGACATGTTACAACATATCGTGACTTTTTCCCCATTGCTGGAGCTGGGGAGGATGCAGTTTCAGCATGATGCATCTGGCCTGCGGGCCGGCAGTTTGACACCCCTGATCTAGTTGAAAAGTAGTCAATGCTGAGCATACAGTCTTCTTTTCACCAGGGCCACTTGTATTATAATTTTAAAATGGAGGAGAGCTCTCAAATTATGTACCTATTCCTTCATAGAAAGTGCATTTTTAAAAACTTCCGGTTTCTGAAAGCTGTCTGTTCATAGCACCTCTTTCTTATCTGTTTCAGTTTATTGGACCTTATCCATCATTATTTCCAAGAAACAAAAAAGGAATTCCCCCATTAATTCAGATGGAAAGGCAAATAATAGATGAGCAACATCAGCAAACTGATGACAGTATACTTCATATCATGGGGGAAGGAAGTCTATAGATATTAAACAGAAAGAAGGAAAGGTTAGAATTATATAGGATTTCTTAAAATACAAGAAGAATGGGCTGAATAGAAAACACAGCTATATTATTTAGTAATGGGCCTACAGATATGAGTGGAACCATTTTAGGTCTATACTGAACATCTCCAGCAATAAATGGAGGTTGGGCAGGATCAGCATATGTACAATGCTAAGGTCACAATGAACCACTGAACATAAATTCTATTACCCACAATACTCCATGAAGGAATGAAGATACAAAACAATATGAGGCACATATAGCCTAATTCAGTGCCCCATTTTTTTTAACCAGTTGATTTGATTAAAAAAGAGTATGCATATCCCCCAAGGTCTATTGAATTGCCAAAATAACTGTTAGATTTAATTTATACTTCAGATTAATACAGTACATTTGCTTGAACCTACAATCTGAAGGATGGAGTAGACTAAATCCCTTTCAAATAAACCTGCAAAATGAATCTTTGCAGAGCCCTATATCAGATTTTAGAAATGCTAAGAGAGTTACCACAGATATTAGAAGAAAAGCCCCACAGATATTACAGGAAAGAGAGAGATCTAATGCAATTTGTAACCAGTGAACAGAAATATAGAAAGTATTATGGAGTAACAGAAATATCATAGTTGCAGGAACATCAAACATGTGAAGTTTATTCAGAGATTCTGTATTTTGAAAGTGAATGTAGTGTTGAAATGTGTTCCTATGCTTCAATCATGATATATAGCAGAACTGTTTCAACTATATTGTGCTTTAGACATGGTTTGAATATAACTAAAGGCTATTAGGAGCAACAAATTCATTTAGGAAAGATGACTTCCCTCAATAAATGTTGATTTATCACATCTTTATCCTAGCACTTCATGAGATCTGGAATGTCTTCATGTCATAATTTAATTTTCTTTAAAGAAAAGTGGGTTACTTTGAAATTTTGCCTTAAATCTCTGAAAATTGCAGAGGCATTTACTGCATTGCACTGCACTGTGTTTGATTTAATAGGCTGGCCCTCATATATATTTTTTTGCCAAATACTTGTCCATCTCTAGTTTTAAAAAAAACTTATATTACTGTTATTATTGGTAAATCAGTTGATCAAATCAAAGGAGTGTGCATCAGCTACAATATGATACAATAAAATGAAATAAGATAACGTATAGCTAAATAGATAAAATAAAATATAATAAGGTAAGAAAAAGTAAAGATAAAACAGTGAGATAAAATACTATAATATAAAATAGAATGGAGAGACATAAAATAAGATGAATATTAAAATACAAAACAGTATGTGTTAGGTTAATTCATCACCTTTACATGCAACCCTAATGTGTTCTATAAAATGTGTTCTTATTTGAGCAACCCTAAATATAAACTTAACATCTCTAATGACCACATATGCATAGGAAATAAAATAATCTTTTGTTACAGTCCCAATATATGATTCTGTCAAGTAGAATCTGTAAATACTGAGACTTTGCTGGTGCATATAATTGACATTTAAACAGGATATATGAAATGTCTTCTTTTTCTGGTGCTTCAAAAAACACATTCTCAGAATATGGCATGTGATGGAATCATCTGTATTTAATTATGGAATCTAGCTACTCAAATATCGTTCTGGTAAGGATTGCATAGCATTGACTCATTCCCGTTATCAGGTATTTTTTCTGTTTGAAAAGACATTGTATTCTTGGCCAGCCATTTCAATGACCTGGTATTTGCAAGTGACTTCAATATCAGCTTGGAAGTTAACATCCAATACTCTTTGTTTCAATGTTACCTTGGTTTCAAATCTGGCTGAGAACAAGTATTGTGTTAAGGAGCCAAGCTGTGAAATGATTTGGGGAAGTTGATTTATCCATGTGATGGATTGAAGTGTCCATATGTTCTTCAAGCACATTTTTAATAGTCTGTCGGGTTCCATTGGGAGAATCTACCGGTAGTTGAACACTTTATTTTAGACTATAAATGGAGTGGGTACTATTTCAGCTATTACTGCTGGTGCTGATATATTCCTGTCAGTTCCAGAATAGATCTGGGAAAAAGAAGCATGCTTGATTTTGTTTCTTTCAGGCACATGTTGTATAGAAGGTCTTTGCCAGGTATAGAAGTCTGGGTCCTATCTTTAGCTTGGCCAGTTTCTTTCATAAAGGGTCACTCTTTATGGAGTCAAATGCTGCTCTAAGATCTGTGGCCAGGTCTCTATACATCTTCCACTCTTGCATTACTTCTTTGAATTTTTCTATGCAGGATATAAACAGGTGCTTATAATCTATTGCATATTTAGTAATAAGAAGGTGCAGAATGAAGCAGTTTTCTATTGTGCAATGCCCAGCTTTGAATTGAGTCTATTCTTCCATGAACGTATTCTTTTTGATTCTCTTTTTTTCTCAAGAGATGTTTCAATACATCTTATTTGCAGTATCAATAAGTCTCATGATTCTGTAATTTTACAATCTTCTTTGTCTCATATTTTGTGCATGAGAACAATGAGAGAGAATTCCCACCCTGTTGCACTATTGTCCAGTGTTGATTATACAAGTAAACAGCCTTGCCAATAATGGAGTCCACCAGTCAATGTGTGTATTGAAAAGTTCTGGAGGTAAGAAGTCTTCACCAGGTGTCCTACTGGAATTCAGTGACTGAATAATGTGTTTAATTTGTATTGCCGACACTGATGGCTAAGAAGAGAAATTATCAGGATTCAGAAACTCAGTAGTCATCTTTCCTAAATGATCCTGCTTGAAAATGCATTAGTATAAAGATGTTCCAAAATATGACAGTGTTGGACCCTGTGCTGACTTTTCAGCTCAGACCAAAATGCAGCTGTGTGTTGAGTCCCTTGGATGCTGTTAGTTTCTTATCATTGCATCTAAACTTTAACATCTTAGTGTGTCATTTGCTCTGGGGTTTCTTTGAATCAAATTCATAGCTACTTTTAGAATCTTTCTTGAGTGAGTGCAATAAAAGTAAAATCAATTAGATCTTTCTAAAGTGTTGGTTTCTACCTCGCAAGTTATCAGTTAAAAAGTTTCTTAATGTGTGATCCAGACTGGCAAATCTGGTAAGAATTCTGTTGGGTCTTGAACAGATATGAAAACTATTTTCACCCAGTACTGGGCTTTCTCAGAGTTCATGAAGCGAAAAGTTTTCTTAGTGTTCACCTTAGACCAGTGTTTCTCAACCTTGACAATTTTAAGGCATGTGGACTTCAACTCCCAGAATTCCACAGCCAGCAATGCTGGCTGTGGAATTCTGGGAGTTGAAGTCCACATGCCTTAAAATTGTCAAGGTTGAGAAACACTGCCTTAGACCAATTGAGACTCCTGGATTGCCTCACTTCAAGTTTAGCAAGTAGCATATTATTATGTGGTATGGTAGTCTTAAATCAGAACTGTCATAAAAGTTGATGGTAATTGGTTGATGGCCACTGCCCTCAAAGTCTTGTATTAAATTATCTTGATTCTTTCGTTCTTTTAAAATGTTGGATTATTTTTATAATTGTGCTTTTGAATGCTATTTTTAGGGATTTTTTTTGCTCTGATATCTATGTTCTTCATACTTGAATTCAGTTTCAGTTTCACTTCTATAATTTGACCTTCAACAATTGTACATTCTGTGTTCTACATTCTTGATATGTCTTGACTTAGTTGACTACATATTGCCACAATTTAGTAATTCCAGCAAGGATTTTAATTGTGGATAGGACAGTAGGTCACAAGTATGACAAAAGCTTTTCTTTTGGTTCAAGATAGTATGGATTTCATAGCTAAAATCATAATTTAATGGAAGGGACTTAGAAGTATAACAGATGTTTTTCATATAGAAGAACTTATATTTAATACTGGCTTCTCCACATTAGGAATAAAAACCATTCAACTCTGAAGTGTAACTGTCAGTTAGTGTGAATAAAAGTAGGTAGTCTGTATAAGGTAGATTCCTGTGGTTTTATCTAGCCAAACAACATTTTTTATTTGCTCTGCTACTTTATTGGTAGAATAACACACATTTTTTAAATAAAAACTGACAAATTAATGAACCCTATTTTTAGATGAAAAAGTTGCAAAGGAATATTACATTGAAAAATTTTCAAGTATTAATGTAGTATGCAGAATACACACACACACATATATGTATATAATTAAGTTACTATTTTTATTCTTTGTTCTTGTAATGAATTTGCCACATTCCCATATGATTTTATTCCTCCTAGCGAATACAAGTCTAATTTGTCTCACCTTTTTTGAGAAAATTAGATCCTTGAATGCTTGTATAATTTTCCCACTTTAGTTTGTACTTTCTGCAATTATATAATCTCTTTTTATAATGATGCCTGGAAATATCTCACTGCAAATTAGATTTCTGAATTTATGACTTGACAAACTACTTTGTACAGCACACATGATAAAAACTAATAAGTCTTATTATTTTAGCACAAAAATCTGTTGGAATAAAAAGGAAATCTCTTTGAGATAACTAACTTATCTTCAGATTGCACACTTACATTTGTGCATAGGTGCTAAAGTCAATGCTAGAGTTAGTTTTAACTTTCAGCAGTCACCCGTAGAGTTTTCTTAGTATTATAATATAAGACATATTCTTATATTAGGCTCACAAAATATTATTACCCTCCCTGATATCCTTCCCACATAATAACAACATGATGCAACTACTTTTTCATTGGGGTCCACCTGCAGTGCTCTTTAAAACAACCTTTCTCCTGCTCCATTGCTATTTATCATTCTTGCTATTAATGAAATCAATGTTCAACATCAAGAAAAACTACTAACTGATATGTCTATGGAGACTGTCAGTCATCCAGGTTATGGCTGCTTGAAGAACTAAAGAGGCTTCTTAGATGAGAAGCGAAATATTTTCAAAGAAAAAAATAAAGTCCAGTTGCCTTTTGGAAAATAATAATAATAATAATAATAATAATAATAATAATAATAATAATAATAACCCCCAGTGAGGCACTACCTTGACGTGGTTGTGGGGCTTGTGTACTCTGAGGAAGATGAGAGCTATGCCAGAGGTTCAACCATACTGGACAGGTCTCATCAGAGGAGTCAGACAAAGAGTGTCTCTCTCATAAAAAATATGGTGAGACGTAAATTGCAGAATGCCATACCGGCTCGGACGTCGCCCGGGTTAACAAGGTCCGCGCTAGATATCGGAGTTCCTGGATATCTGGTGAAAAATGGGTTACAGGACTCAGGACTGTTGGCTGAGCAACCAGGGGCAGCAGCTGCAGAACTACTGGAAGAAAAGATGTTTACCCGTCGCAGATACACAGTGATGGAAAACAAAGAAATAATGATCTGTTACTACAGATCAAGTCCAGCAAGAAGAGGATATCTAAAACGAATGCATCAGTTGTGGAAAGAACAACATCCAGAATCAGAAATAACAGAACAGAGACTAGCAGATCAACGCCGATTTATAACACGAAATAAAGTATTTACAGAAACAGAATTGGACGAACTGCAAAAGTTTACCCAGGGCAAAGAAATCAAAGCCTTACCAGAAGTAATTCAGAATGTAGAGGCAAACCAGGGGGAGTTGGCAGTGAAGGAATCCAGCAGAGATATACAACTGTTCTCATTTGGAAACCAGGCACCTCTACCTCAGGAAGAACAAAACCCTCTAACTAAAGAAATAAAAGAATTGAAACAAAGAATAAATGAGCATCTAGAACAGCACAAAAAAAACAGAATAAGGCTACCTGCATTGAAGCTTGTTCCAAAGAAACAGCTAGCACAAGCATTAAAAGATGCAAATACTGCAATATCAAGTATAAGCACCAATTCACTGCAAGAAACAAACCAACTAATGTACAGCACAGCTGCAGTTATAACAGAATACCTGGGATGCAAAATCAACAAAAAGAAAAACAAACAAACAGTGCACCAGAAAAATGGAAGGTTAGACTAGAAAATAAGATCAGCAAGTTAAGATCACATGCAAGCAAGCTAGAACAGATGAAAGAAAAGAAGCTGAAGAACAAGAAGACCAAAGAATACCTAATCAAGAAATACCACTTAGAAACAAGGAAGATCAAGGAAGCACTGGAAATAATAAAGCAACAAATAACAGCTATAGCCAGGAAAATCAGTAGATATGAAGCTCGAATTGCAAACTATAGGCAGAACCTCCAATTTCAATCCAATCAGAAACGTTTCTACCAATCCATCAATGGAGAAACTGCAAGGAATCAGTCAGTACCTGACAAGGAAGAAACAGTGCAGTTCTGGAAGCAGATATGGGATAACCCAAAGAAATACAACAAGGATGCGGCTTGGTTAAAAGAGGTGGATGCAAATAAAACAGAAGTTGAAATGAAAGAACTAGTAATAACAACAAAAATGGTAGAAAAAAGAGCAAAGAAAATCAAAAATTGGTCAGCACCAGGTGAAGATGAACTGCATGGGTTTTGGTTGAAACATCTAACTGTTATACACCCACTGTCAGAATCCAATTATATTTCATCTTTAATTATCAAACATAGAAACTCCCAATTCTGCCTTCTCTGGATTCTGCCATAAGAGGGAGAAAAGGGGGAGAGCAAAGGGGCTTTATGGCCCTCACTTCCTTCAGCACACTTCAAAGGACTGAATGTGTGTTTATTGTGGCCTCTAAGCTTTAACATATCAAAGAAGAGTAATTGCCTTTCATGTAGTTATCTGAAGTCTCCATCCAGACGGAAGAAGAAAGGGGATGGAATTGTGATACTTGAAACTATCACTGGAAGGGGGGTTGATTGGGTGGGACTACTGGGGAACCCCTTAAAACCTTGAATGGGAGAGCTTGAACCCCAAGTCCTGTCTAGCATGCCTGCAACCATTTTCTCTTAATAAAGGATTCCTGTTGGAAGAGCTATTCCAAGAGTTCTGTCTTCTTAAGATGCAAAGTGGGGTGGGTCCTTACATTAGACAGGACTTGCAAAATTAATCCACCTGGAAGGTAGACCCTTGCCGGGGGATTTTGCAAAAATTTACCATGTCAGACAACGAAGCAAGAGAGGGAGAAAACTCCCTGGAAAGAGAGCCGCTGACCCAGTTGGAACCTTGCCAGATGTTGGGATCCGAGAGGCCAGATTTCTCAGAAGAAGAAGTGGTGGAGACACAGGACCACAAGCCTAGCTGGTCGATGGGCGTTGGAAAGAAAAGCGAGTGGGGAAAGGAATCAAGAAAAGTGACCCTGAGACGGGGGACCAAGCAACCAGAATGGAAGCAGGAGATGGAGAAATCCCTGCACGCAAGTGAAGAGGGAGGAAGCTGTATGCCGTACTCAGACTGGATCCTAGAGAGAGCTATTGACCTGATGAAGAGAACTCTCAGCTCCCTAGGAGAGGAGATTCCTGAGCCCTACGCCCGCCCCAGTTCCTGGAGCCACAAAGGGAGAGACACCGAGGGGGACGTGGAACCTGCAACCCCAGGGACATTTACTGATCCAGGAGCTCCCACCCCCTACCGGACCACAGATGGAAATCTGGACGGAAGACACTACCACCCACAATGGAGGCACCGATCCATTCCAAGACGTCCACCGTTGGAGGTGAAATTCAAAGGGGAGCCAACACGCTTGGGGTTTTTCCTAACCCAAGTCCTCAGCTACATGGAGGAATATGGGCAGGACATCCCCAGCGACAAAGCCCGCATCCGGATCGTGCAATCTGCCCTGGATGGACCAGCTGCAGATTGGGTGGTGAACCTGCATGACTCCAATGCCCCAGAACTCAGTAACTTCAACCGTTTCATGTCCTCGTTGAGAAGACGATTTGAAGACCCCCTGGCTGATCGCAAAGCCCGTGAAAGAATAACAACGATGAGGCAGGGCAAACGCCCAGTGGCTGAGTATACACAAGAATTCCGAGCCATTGCCAGCAAACTGAATTGGCCAGAAGACATCCTCCTTGGCCGTTTCAAAGACGGACTAAACTATGATCTATATGATGCTTGCCTGCCCCGAGGAGACCCACATCGACTTGAGGAATGGTACGTCTTGGCAGAGGAAGCAGAGATCGACATATTGAAGAGGCATCGCCGAGGAAAACAATGGAGCCGCCCCCCGCCTGAGCTGACACACCAACCGGTGAAATCATCGGATACAGCCAAGAAGCAGATGGGGTGTTTCAAGTGCGGAAGAGAAGGGCATCGAGCTGTAGAATGCCGCTCAAAGGCCCCCCAGCACAACCCAGACAGATCCCCAATCAACAAACCCAGAGGGTATTCAGCTAAGCCAAAAGAAACAGCCATGAAAATGATGGAAATTGCAGAAAACCCCACCTCTGCTCACCAAGGGGAAAGAACTCCAGCCTACACCACAGGGACGGTGGATGCCTCAGATGACAGCTCGGAAGGCGAACCCCTGGTAAGTGGACGCATCACACCCATCTTCAAAACAGTGACTATATTAATCCCCCCCATGCCCGAAGCTGTGAAGGTGAAAGCCTTAATAGACTCTGGCTGCACCCGCTGCCTCATTAGCCCAACACTAGTGGGGAATCTGGGCATCCCATCCAGGAGACTGGAACAACCAATCTCATTTGGCCAGCTAGATGGATCCATAGCAGGGGGGGTGCCAGCTACCCTAGCCACTCTGCCAATACACCTCTCCCTGGGCAACCATGAAGAGGACTTAACGTTTGTGGTGACCCCAGGTATGGAATGCCCAATGATTCTAGGGATGGAATGGTTGAAAAAATGGAACCCCTGGGTAAATTGGAGGACGACAGAAATCAAATTCCCGAAGGGGGACCCTATGGACTTAAAACCCCAAGAGAGGCTACCAGAATCAAGAATAGAAAAAGCATCCATAGGAGAGGAAAAAAGATTAACAGAAATACCAGAGGAATATAGGGACCTTGCTGAAGTCTTCAGTGAGGAGAGGGCGAATGAGCTTCCCCCCCACCGACCCACAGACTGTACCATTGAATTCAAGCCTGGGGCAAAACTCCCGAAACCCAGATTATACTCCATGAGCCCAAAGGAGAAGGAGGAAATGGAAAGATTTATAAAAAAAAACCTGGAGAGAGGTTTCATTGAACCAGCTAAGCCTAAAGTGGCTGCCCCGGTCCTTTTTAGAGAGAAGAAGGATGGCTCTTTACGTTTATGCGTGGATTATAGGGCCCTGAACACAATCAGTGAAAGCAACCTATACCCGCTGCCCCTCATGAAAGACATGCTGTCACACCTATCGAAAGGGAAAATTTTTTCTAAACTAGACTTAAGGGAAGCTTACTATCGCGTGAGAATCAAGGAAGGGGACGAATGGAAGACTGCATTTAACTGCCCCATGGGGTGCTATCAATTCAAAGTCTTGCCATTTGGATTACAAGGGGGCCCTGCAGTCTTTATGCAATTAATCAATGACGTTCTAAGGGAGCACCTGTTTAAGGGGGTCCTTGTTTACTTGGACGACATTCTTATCTTTACCGAAACAAAAGAAGAACACGTCAAACTTGTCAGAGCGGTTTTAAAGAAGCTGCGAGCCGCTCACCTATATGCCAAACTCTCAAAATGCGAATTCCACCAGGAAAGGATAGACACCTAGGCTATCGCATATCCCCACAGGGCATTGAAATGGACCCAGAGAAGGTCAGAGCAGTATTAGAATGGGCACCACCCCGCACAAGAAAGCAACTACAAAGTTTCCTGGGCTTTGCAAATTTTTACCGCCAATTCATCCCCTCATTTGCACAGATAGCCTTGCCCCTCACCAACTTACTAAAAACGAAGGGAACATCCTCAGTAAAACCTAGCCAGCCACTAACATGGACAATGGAGTGCCAAGCAGCGTTTGAGAGACTAAAGAGACTTTTTTCTGCCGAAACCAGTACTAAGGCACCCAGATATGGACAAGCCCTTCATAATACAGGCAGATGCAAGTGATGTGGCAGTGGGGGCTGTGCTATTACAAGAAAATGATGATGCAGTATTGCAACCCTGTGCATATACATCTAAGAAACTCACGGAAACAGAACAGCGCTGGCCCGTATGGGAGAAGGAGGCTTATGGGATACGTTGGGCATTACTCACGTGGCGACAGTTCCTGGAAGGCAACAAAATCCCCTTCCAGGTATGGACTGATCACAAAAATTTAGAAGCCCTGAAAACTCCCAGGAAACTCAATCCCAAACAAGCCCGCTGGTCCCAGCATTTTCACCAATTCCAATTTAAGCTCAAACATTTACCAGGAAGAAAGAACTTCCTGGCAGATGCACTATCTCGCATGCCCCAATATAACAGCGCACGAACCACAGACTCTAGACCAATAATGGCAGAATCACAACTGGCAGCGCCAGTAACCACAAGAACCCAAGCCAAAATAAAACCACAACTGGACAGCCAAACTGGGATTGAATTCAGAAAAAGTTTGGAAACAGATGATTGGTTCCAGAAAAACAAACATGTGTGCACAATGAGAGACGGATTGCCTTGGGTAGGGGAAAAGTTATATATACCAACAACTCAAAGACTAACTTTCATGCAACTTTGCCATGACACAAAATCAGCAGGGCATTTTGGATTTGTAAAAACTTTACACTTAATTAAACGGCAATTTTGGTGGCCATCAATAAAAAAGGACATAGAAAGTTATGTTGCCAGCTGCCCAACCTGTGCATCAGCAAAGAGGTTGCAAGGGAAATCGCCAGGGCTGTTACAACCAGTGGCAAGTCCCTCAGCCCCCTGGAGGGAAATAGCCATGGATTTTATAGTGGAATTGCCTGAAAGCAATGGGAATACTGTTATCTGGACAGTCACGGACCTATTTTCCAAACAGGTGCACTTTATCCCTTGCCAAAAAATTCCCACTGCAAAGGCCTTAGCAAAACTTTTTATCCAGCACATTTACAGATTGCACGGGGCACCCCAACGCATCATCTCTGATAGGGGAGTGCAATTTACGTCTACATTTTGGAAGGAATTTTTATCCCTCTTAGGGACCACTCAGGGACTGACATCTAGCCATCACCCTCAGACAGATGGACAAGCGGAACGCTGCCAGTCGGTACTTGAGCAATATTTGAGATGTTTTTTAAATTTCCAACAGAGTGATTGGACGGACTTACTTCCTTTTGCAGAAGTTGCCTACAATAATGCAGTCCACTCCAGCACAGGCTACACTCCTTTTCAAATAGCCAACGGTCAAAGTTTCAACCCTATGCCAGAGTTAACCCCAAAAGAACCAACGATCCCTTCACTGAAAGAATGGATGGAAAACCTACAAAACACCTGGCCAATAGTCAGAAAATCACTAGATGAAGCTAGGCGGGCATACAAAGCACAAGCCGATAAAAAAAGGGTTGAGCCTACACCATTCATTATAGGAGAAATGGTGTACTTATCTACAAAATACCTAAAGTCCCTACAGCCCTGTAAAAAACTTGGACCAAAATATATAGGACCTTTTCCAATTAAAAGGATCATAAATCCAGTAACAGTAGAATTAGAATTACCCAAAAACCTCAGGCAAATACACCCAATTTTTCATTGCAGCTTGCTGAAAAGAGAGCATCAGTCACCTCTACGGCCAAAAATCCCCCCCCCACCACCTCCAATCATGGTGGAGGGGGAACAACACTTCGAAATAAAAGAGATCCTTGACTCTAGGAGATATCGTGGAACAACTCAGTACCTAGTTGCCTGGAAACACCTCCCTGCCTCACAAAATGAGTGGGTCCATAAACGTCACGTCAGAGCCCCGAAGCTATTGAAGAAGTTTCACACAGAGTATCCTAACAAGCCTAACTAAATTTTTTACTTGTGTTTTCTTTCAGGTGGATCTCTCTTATTGTTAAGAGGGGCCGGATGTCAGAATCCAATTATATTTCATCTTTAATTATCAAACATAGAAACTCCCAATTCTGCCTTCTCTGGATTCTGCCATAAGAGGGAGAAAAGGGGGAGAGCAAAGGGGCTTTATGGCCCTCACTTCCTTCAGCACACTTCAAAGGACTGAATGTGTGTTTATTGTGGCCTCTAAGCTTTAACATATCAAAGAAGAGTAATTGCCTTTCATGTAGTTATCTGAAGTCTCCATCCAGACGGAAGAAGAAAGGGGATGGAATTGTGATACTTGAAACTATCACTGGAAGGGGGGTTGATTGGGTGGGACTACTGGGGAACCCCTTAAAACCTTGAATGGGAGAGCTTGAACCCCAAGTCCTGTCTAGCATGCCTGCAACCATTTTCTCTTAATAAAGGATTCCTGTTGGAAGAGCTATTCCAAGAGTTCTGTCTTCTTAAGATGCAAAGTGGGGTGGGTCCTTACACCCACTCATTTCCAAGCAGCTCAACAATATACTACAAGGAGGAGAAATTGAAAAGTGGCTAACAACTGGGAAAACCTACCTAATAATGAAAAATCCAGCAAAAGGGGCAACACCAGGCAACTACAGGCCAATTACCTGCTTACCAACAACTTTCAAATTACTAACTGGTGTGGTAGCTGATGCAGTACAACAGCATCTAGTTGAAAACAATCTCTTTCCACCTGAGCAGAAAGGAAACCGCCCCAATAGCAGAGGAACAAAAGATCAACTCCTAATAGACAAAATGATCTTGGAAAACTGCAAGAGAAGGAAGACCAACCTGAATGTGGCATGGATTGACTACAAAAAGGCATTTGACTCTCTGCCACATGATTGGATAATAAAGTGCCTAGAAATAACAGGAGTCAGTAGAAACATCAGAAAATTTGTGCAAAGATCGATGGCACAATGGAAGACACAGTTGCAGATCAATGGTGAGAGGCTGGGAGAGGTTAATATCAAGAGAGGAATATTTCAAGGAGATTCATTATCACCATTACTATTTGTTATTGCACTGTTTCCTCTGTCAACAATACTGAATAACTCAGGACATGGCTATCAAACATCAAAAACATCTGCCAGACTATCCCACCTCCTTTATATGGATGATCTGAAGCTGTATGGAAAAACATCATCTGAAATAGAATCGCTGCTCAACACTGTCCGTATATATAGCCAAGATATTGTAATGGAGTTTGGCTTGGACAAATGTGCCACACTTACTATCAAACAAGGAAAAATAATGAAAACTGAAGGAATCAAGATGCCCCACGAAAATAACATTAAGAGTCTGGATGAGGAAGAGTACTACAATTACTTGGGTATCCTTCAAGCTGACAACATCAAGCACACTGAAGTCAAGAAAAAGATTAGAGGTGAATACATCAAGAGAGTGAAGAAGATCTTAAAATCCAAACTCAATGGAGGAAATACCATAAAGGCAATCAACACCTGGGCAATCCCAGTTATTAGGTACACAGCTTGAATAGTGGACTGGACTCAAGCAGAACTAAAAGCAATGGATAGGCAGACCAGAAAAATAATGACAATGAATCATGCCCTTCATCCACGCAGTGACATTGACAGACTTTATCTACCAAGGCACATAGGTGGGCATGGAATGCTACAAGTACATCAGATGTTGAAGAAGAAAAAATGGCTTTGGAAGAATATCTGAAGAACAATGATGAAGATGCACTGAAATTAGTATATCAGGAAGGCTTACTGACTACTGGAGAGACCAAACTGGCCTACAAGAAAGACCAAATGAAGAACAGAATAGAGGCATGGGAAGACAAAGCATTACATGGCCAATACATTAAAAAAATAGCCGGGAAAGCAGATATTAACAAGACCTGGCAATGGCTAAGAGCAGGAAAATTGAAGAAAGTGACCGAGGGACTAATTCTGGCTGCACAAGACCAAGCCTTAAGGACAAATGCATACAAAGTCAAAATTGAGAAGACAGCAACATACAGTAAGTGCCGCCTATGCAAAGAAGCTGAAGAAACAGTGGACCACTTGGTAAGCTGTTGCAAGAAGATTGCACAAACTGATTACAAGCAGCGGCATGACAAAGTAGCAACAATGGTGCATTGGAAGATCTGCAAGAAATATCATTTTGCCTGTAAGCAAAAACTCGTGGGATCATAAAATAGA